>NW_024045139.1:780062-783655 GCF_012273895.1 Zerene cesonia | reverse complement strand
TGACAGATTCGAAATTCAAATGTAATATTTTTTTATAATTAAGTGTAACAGTATTTATGGCCAGACTAAGTAGTTACCTGTGTTTATGAAGATTAATAAGATCTGGTTTTAGAAATCTAAAAGGTTTTAAACGGATTTTAAACGCGATTTATTCATTATATTATTAACCCAAAGTTAAATCAAACACAAGATCTACTTTCCTAAAAATAAAGTAACACTAAATGTATTCAGAATGTCACACTTTAACTAATTTATTATCAGTTATTATATAATAATATATCCTTATCTATATTGCCTTAACGGTGATATTATTTCAGCTCCATTAAATCCAACAGCTGCGTACATAATGATTGCTAAAGCTAAGTGCTTTTGTCGTGCGCTATCAGTTACGAAGTAACTACAATATGAGGGTGGCCGCTCACTTGGTATGCCATCATCTTCATCATCACTCTCATGTTCATCTACGAGATATGCTAAACGATTGCATATGCATTGCATTGACGTTGCATTCCATTTAACAGCAGTATAATAGTTGATTTAAAAATAGCTTGTACATTACAAATAATATGGCACGTTATTGTGTACAGATGTTTGAGATAGCATAAAATTTAATTATTTAATTACCTTATTACCGTGAACATAGATTAGGGTGTGTTTAAAACTTAGTCCAAAAGTGCTTCACAATTGAAATTAAGTAATTGTTAATAATCCTATCCTAATCCTACTTCCTACTTATATTATAAATGCGAAAGTGTGTAAAGATGTGTGTGTGGGTGTTTGTTGCTCTTTCACGGAAAAACTACTGAACCGGTTGCAATGAAATTTGGTACGTAGATAGCTGGACAACTGGAATAACATATAGGCAACTTTTTATCCCGATATTCCTACGGGATACGGACTTACGCGGGTGAAACCGCAGGGTGTAGCTAGTAAGATATAAAAATTTATGTAATGATAAGATCTAATAGAAAATTTGTTTCTAAATAAGCAATGTTATTATTAATTTTACATCACATAATTCATAGTACAACACACCTTAAATTCAAAAGCATATCCATACGATATAATATAAAATATTCATAGCTAGGTTAGTCATCAGTTACCCTAACTCCAACCGTCCGAGTTTTGGAGGAAAGCCAAGTGCGATAATATAAGAAATTTTAAAGCGTATAGCGATGACCGCGGCTGCTTTCGTGCTAAGCTTATGAATATCGAGGTAAAGACTTATTTAGGGCTTTAGTTGGGTTGTGTAAGAGGTTTGGACTTATAAAAATGTTAATGATTCTGAAAAGATTCAGTTGCTAGATAGATTATTGGATGATTTCGTGTTTGACGGTGGTTTTTTTGTTGTATTTGCTTCTGTTTTGATTGTTTAACTTTTATAGGGAAAGTATATATAAGTATATGAAATGAATTAAGTATAGTATATTGTTACATGTGTTACGTAATATCATTATAATTTCTTGTAGAAATTAGAATAATGTATTACGTTTGTTAAGAGTCTAAGAATATATTTTTATAATTAGGTATTTCTCAAGAAATCAGCGAGGCCGCCAGAATGAAGAAAAATATATCGAATTAATCAATATTTATTTCTCATATTTGCTACATATAAATTATTAATGGATAGTTTTTAATTATCTCAATAGATGGGTTGGGGTGTCTCGTATTTAAATGATATCGAAAGAGTCGAATTAAATCATCTACTGTGAATGACTTATGAGATAATACAAAAAAGACCTTGTAGATGTTTTTTAACGTGGTAGACGAGCACGCTTCCGCACCATTTTCGCCTGATCAATCCTTTCTTTAACGTTTTACAGTCCGATAACTATTTACAGAGACATAAGACCTCTGCACATGGCTTTACATCTCTGCAAATGATCAGGCGATCCACTTGGTCGTTTGCCGACTATGACGTAATAAAATACCGCTACCACAGATAACTAAATAGTGACTACAAAACGCAACATACAACACAGTAACATCCACAAACTACACTCCAACCGATCATGGATATTATGACAGACCACAAAGAGGAAGCATCACAAAGCCATAAACCAAACTAAAATGCGAAAGACATCAATAAATAATGACCAATTGTATGGAGCCGCAGTCATACTCACATCGACGTTTAATTTATTACCTCCAACAAAAGTTCCGTGGATCATTACACTCGGGCGAAATATTTATTTCGCTCCCACTTACATCCCGTCCTGCTCCTTTACACGTGATTAATGGGAGGCGACTTCCATTCCTTGATAAGGGATCAATAGAACCTACCAAGCGGAAGCCTCGGATTGTCTTTTGGGGTTCCGTATGTATTTGCAGATGTAGTGTATTGTGAAAACAGTTAAATTTTTATTACGTACCCTTGTTTTTTGTTACTTAATTAAAAATAAATAGTGATACCGTAGCTGTAATTGAGTATCGGATTTTTTCATAGTGCTGTATGTATTTTAAAAAGTAAATTGAGCTGATGAAGTGTGTGGTTTATTTATTAATTTAACGTTCATAAGTTCAGTTATATATATATGTGTGTGTTTGTTGCTCTTTCACGCAAAATCTACTGAACCGATTGCAATGAAATTTAGTACGTAGATACCTGAACAACTGAATTAATATATAAGAAACTTTTTATCCCAATATTCCTACGCGATATGGACTTACGCGGGTGAAACCGCGGGGCGCAACTTGTCCTTGATAAGTTCACACAGTTGTATTAAATCTGTCCGTTTATAGTGGGTCAAAATCGAGTCTAAAACAGTCGGTTACATACAAACATACAGATGAAGCTACTGAAACTTGTTATTAATATGTCCTACTTCAATCATTGCAATATTTTTCGAATTCAGTTGAAAGAGTTTTTTTATATAATAAACTAGCTGTAACCCGTGGCGTCACTCCAATGGTGCCGAGGTAAAAGACGCGCTAATCCTGACTATAATCTCGCTGTACCAAATTTCATAACAAACATCCATACATTCATCCAGACATCCATACTTATAAACCTTTGCGTTTATATTAGTAGAATAAACGATAAGACGATGAACGACGACGAAGTTAAAACGTACGTAACGGAACCCACTTTCTGACTACTCATCGTTCTTGGCCTATTACAATTTGTTTACCTTTGAACCAGTGATATTCTTAATTTTCTTTGGAGATACATTTTTATTTATAGAAAGAGAATTATGAATGAAAATTTATATTATTACAAATACATTCAACAGTATCCTACTAATATTATAAATGCGAAAGTTTGTAAGGATGTGTGTGTGTTTGTTGCTCTTTCACGCAAAAACTACAGAACCGATTGCAATGAAATTTGATACGTAGACAGCTGGACAACTGGAATAACATATAGGCAACTTTTTATCCCGATATTCCTACGAGATACGGACTTACGCGGGTGAAACCGCGGGGCGCAGCTAGTTGGAAATAAATACGAATCATTTTGAAGAATACATGTCTTCGTTTTTCTTCCAAATGAAACTACTTTAGCTATTATTATTTACACAATCTTTACTGCGAATCTATACTAATGTTATAAAGCCGAAGAGTTTGATTGAGGAAGGCTATAGGCTATATGT
>NW_024045139.1:773084-779563 GCF_012273895.1 Zerene cesonia | reverse complement strand
TCACTCTATCAATAAAAAAAAACCCATTAAAACGCGGGAAGCAACTTTGCTTTATACTATGTACTGATGTGTATCACGGACCGGGTTGAACCGCTATATTTGTAAATACGACTCTGCAAGTAAAAGTATCTAATCTAAACCCAGTGTCCTATCAAATATGAAGTCAAATATTTGTCTAGTCGTTCCCGGACACGTGTGGCGTTCCCGGACGGATGCATGACAAAGTTACCTCTACACTCACCTGAAAGTTCCCGGAGCCAGTGACTACGTGACAACTTCGTTACATCGGAGTTATTTGCGAAGTAAAAATGTTTTATCTCTCCTTCTATATGTGTCGGTAGTGTAAGTGTGGGGTTCTGTTTGTGTGTTTGTTGGAGTATAGAAACGAATGTACTGGAATCTAGTGTATATATTTTTTGATAGGTGAAGAATTTAGTTATGTATGTGTTTAACACCAGAACACTTAGAAGATGTTACCCATTTTTATTATGTTTTTGTAACGAAAATATGACAGTAACACATACTATTAGAATAAAAAGACATTCTTTAATCCTAAAACTACAAAACTGAAGATTTCAGGCGATTACCATCAACAGCATCAGCTCATACATGTTCCCACTACTGGGACGCAGACCTCCTGAGTATTCCATGAGGGTTCTAAATTCACTACGCTGGCCAAGTGAATGAGACCTTTAATTTCTCGGACATGCCGGTCCTCACGATGTTTTCCTTCACCGTTTCCAACAGTAGTGACGTTATCCAAAATAAAGTGCGCAGATAAATTGAAATATCATTTTTTTCCTGCACGCCCTCGTCCTCGAATCCCCGACTCCGATTTTGAAGTCCGAGATCCTTACCACTGAGTCACCACTGCATAACGAATTCAATATGATACTGAAAGAAATGATAAATTTCCACGATCAAATAAAACTCGCGCGACACGCCCCAAATCAATACAACCCATTCAAATGCTCCAGGTTAAATTTTTTCATGAAAACAGCCTAATCAATAACCGGGCCGCTATAAAACACGTTTTAACAAGAACAAATTACAAATGTTTTCACCCCCGTTCCGAAGGGTACGTTTCGCCCTAAACCGTTTTATGATCGCGGCATACGGCGCATAAAGTTTTATTACGGCCCAAATCTAGCGCGGATCTTTTTATGCAATGCATTTAAACGTTTAGTGTAAATAAGTAAACGGTATCTCGAAAACCGTATCTTTAAAATGTGTACTGTATATCCGGCTCGAAGGACCAAATCATAAACTAGTGGCTTAAATCTATACTGATATCACATAGTTGAAGATATTGTTTGAACTATAGTTATAATTAATACTTTTTGTGTGATGGGTTTATCGAGGCAGGCTATAGGGTATATAAAACCACGCCAAGACAATAAAAGATGAGTAACAGTAAATGATGCTGCAAAAGCGGGAGGTAAATATATCTTTATCCGAGCTTCCTTTACGTGCGCTACCATGTACTACCGAGTTATTCTTTACTCAAATTGATACGGGTGAAACCGCGGGATACAGCTAGTCGATTATACAAACGTGAAAATAATTATGAAGATCGCTATTTTTGTTACATTTTATTAATCAACATTAATCTAGCTTTGTCTTGAAAGGAGATAGAAACTAATGCTATATGGTTCAACACGTCTAAATTACGCATAACTTCAAACAAATAATACATTCAAATTTATAGTACATTTACATACAATTGAAACCGAATTGCATCATTATCATAAAAATCCTCAAAAGATAATCACATGACAAGTAATTCTTGGACCGCATTGATGAAGTCAACATCATCATTAACCTACAAACAACATTAATTTCGCATAAGTACCGAAAATACAATCGAATGGCGTATACCGGAATTGCAGATTTATTGTTAAGACCCATCGCCGATTGTTCAACCTCAATCACGATTCAATCAGCCCTGTTTTCATATCGGCCGATCGAAATATCATCGAAATGTCGCGAGCAGATTCCGGGCGACACGGGGGAATGTCGTGATAGAAATCGCGACGGTTTTGTTGATTTAAACGGGAATTGAAGCGTTTATTAATATCGTATTTTCATGCGCGGATGGTCCGCCTGATGGTAAGCGATCACCGTCCATGATCATTTGCAGAGGTAGTGTTTCATGAATGTTTGTTGAATGCGCTGCCCGCTTTTATGAGGTAAGGGATTTTTTTTTTATGTCATAGTCGGCAATAGAGCTGGTGGGTTGCCTACCATAAACATTAGCATTTGGAGAGACGTAAGGTCAATCTCAGACCTCGCTCCTCTACAAATGGATTAAAGTGAAGTCCCGTGTCCCCTACTGGGGTATGGGGCAGATGATATACATCTGTTTCAGTGATCGATTTTCTTTATAGACAAGCAGGTGATCAGCCTTCTGTGTCCTACCAGATCGATCTATTTTTATGTTTTTTGAGCGTCTCCACCGGGAATCGAACCCAGGACCCATCGGTTCTAAGCTCACGCCTTAATCACTGTACCAAGGAGGCGGTCAAAACACGTCAAGGCTACAAATAGATTGCCAACTTTAAATTGGGAAGGGATTAAGAAAGGATTGCCGAGAGGAATGAAGGAACGGACTGGGACGGGTAAGGAAAAGGATACAAAGGATAAAGAAAGGATTGACGAGAGGAATTATCTGGGAGGGCTGAGGAAAAGCTAACGGGAGTCTAACTCCCGCTCATCATACGAAACACAGTAGCTTGCTACTATTACACGCCGGTCTTTGGAGGTGTGATACTTCTGGCACTATTCGTACCGAAGCGTACTCGACTTCCATTAACAACACGATTTTTATCTATTATAATAACCATAAATGATTCACTAAGCAGTGAAAACGTATAAAATACATACACTAAATCGCTTCACATTTACCTTTACTTTATAATACCTAAATATAATATCGGCTCGTATGTCCCCACAGCGCTTGAAGCACGGCGAAACGAATTGCTGAGAAGCGCCGAATGAGCGCTTTATTATTTTTGTCGACGTTGAATCGGTTTTAAACAACAATTGTCGCCACTGTTGTACTTTTTTTGCGCTGTGAGTGCTTGGTTTGGATGTATTATTGTTGGTATTAAGGAAACATGATTTATGGATATTTAATAGTTTGTTATGACATAAAAATACAACAACAAACATAAAGAGATGTAAATATTTTTCAATTGTAAAGAGAAATACTATTTTAATAAGCCTTCCATTAATAAATAAAACTTTGTTACACATCTAGCATACCTTTTAGAATTAATACTTGATTTATGTATCACGTATTTAATACTGGTATTTAATGTATGATTAAATATCAATATCCAATTTCTTATATACAAAACTCCTTTGCAACCTTCTGAAAGGAACAAACAACAACATTTAAACACATTCGCAAAGACATTACGATTCCCTTTTTTTTTGAGAAAATATAAATATATTCATTATTCTATTTATTAATAATTCTTTGTTAATATCACGGACAAAATTAAATCAAATGTGATTTTTTGTATTTGAATTTGAATTTGAAACCATAAATACAAACGAGTCAAGCCTCAAACAACCCTTCAATATAAAGCCTACTCACCGCATTTAAATGGAAAAAAAAATTAAAAATCATCTAAATCTATTTCGAGGCGGGCTGTCGCATAGCTCTCCAATTTATCGCTGAACTTGGCCAATAAATACTCTGAACGAGACGAGACCTACTCTAGAAATGTCCCCGTCCTTGGGGACGCTTCATACAAGACGCGGGACAGTATCTTTAAACGTTTTCGTATGACAATGTGAAAGAGATTATATTATATTATTAGAGTTTTATCCTGTACAGTATAGCTAAAGGAACGACTAGCTGTCCGCCTCGGCTACACCCGTTGTACATTGTTACACATATTTAGCACATTTGAAAGCATTTTTGAAATCGATCCAGTAGTTCCTGAGATTAGAACGTACAAAAAAACTACAGCGTAATGGCCGAGCCAAGACTTAGCGTACATATAATTATCAATGTACACACGCTAATTAAGTCTAGGCTCCACAATTATCTCTGCGATTTGGCAGCTACTCAATATTGGAAAAAGTCATAATTGATATTTCTGGGTGATTTCCTTTAGACCGGCCACAGCTGGCCGTGTGAAGCCACCCCATTTCTTCTGTAATAACGAATAGGGTTGCGTCCTAAACTAACAAGAGGGTCAATTTAGGAAGACTCAAATATCTTTCAAAACAATGTTATTATTGTACCAACTTCGATGATTTCCATGTTAATTTATTGCCTAAAATTACAGTTATTTTCTTACCTTTCGAATTACTTTTGGTCGTAGCTGCTCTTATTCAAAGTTATTCTTTGGTATTCTAGATCTTTTTAAACATAGCAAATATTTATTTACGTTAGGTCTATTTCCAGAAGATACAAGGAGTGGATATTCCGTCTGATCTGGAACTCGTGCTTTTATTTGTAAATGAAATCGAAAATAGCTCATAGTTTGTTATGAAAAAACTTATTAAAATTAAAAAAACTATTGTTCTCTTTCAGATTATGAAGAAAATTGATTTATTTAAATAAATAAATGTCCTTTCTATCACATCTTTTAGATTTTTATTTGCTCAAGGAAAAAATACATTTGATTCAAATAATATTTACAGATAACATCGAATAAAATTACTTTTACCCTCATATTAATTAGAAACGAAACCGCGTGGGCAACTAGTAAACATTTTCAGCCCATAAAGCTTCCAAACCAAAATAATAGCAGTCTAATCCAAACAACATTAATTAGAAAACAAATTCAAATACATTCAAGGCTTAAATTTCAGTGCTCACAATTAAACGCTTTATTATTAGCACACCCAATTGTGGTTTGTAAAATATATTGGATGTATTTGCTATATGGTTCAAAATACCTTGTGTAATCTGTGGAATAACATTGGACTTCCATCGAACATTCCAGATTGATATTAAAAATTCTTGTTTTAGTTAGTTTTCTATACAACTAGCCAGTTGGTGCTGTAGGAGGATACGTGAATATTTAATGTTTTTCTTATTATTGATTCTAGACTTGCATTAAAAAAGCTATGACAAACCTATACGCATCAGAGTTTCTCAGTTTAATTGTACTGTTGGGCATTAGATTATCGATATTCTATTATTCAGATTAAAAACAAAGTGTCAAATATAAGTTGTTCAAGTATTTAATATGTATAGATTAATGACAATTTATATATATATTGGTTTTATAAAGTTATAAGAAAGGATTATAGATATTTTATTATGTGGAACTCTCTAACATCAGGATGCAAAGTCGTTGAAACGTCACGATTAATAATAGAATGATTAAATCGAGTTTAAAAACATGAGTCTTTAATTTCTAAATGTTTATTCACTAAAATCACACAAGAAACAGATTGTTAGTTAACACATACTATAATATGTTCAAAAGTATCAAAGTCCATATCAAGAGTCCAAACTCAGTGGACCGATATGATGGCGGAGCGCCAACTTATCTGAGCTATCATCCTATACTTATAACCTTATTACTCTTTCATTATAAGCACTGTTCGTAGAAACCTCCATTAATACTTATACGAAGATCCATGGAAATTCCATGCAACAAATAAAAGTAGAAAGCAGAAAGAATGTGAACATAAAACCTCGTTCCAAATTCCTACTTATATTGCAAAAGCTAAAATAACGCTGTTTGTCTGTCTCCTCTTCACGCCTATACCACTGAATTGATTTGGATGAAATTTAGCACAAAGAAAGTTTAATACCCGAGAAAGGACATGGGATAGGTTAAGACTATGTGTCTTTAACCCGGAAATGTCACGGGAATGCGAACTATAAAACCCCGGGATTGTCTATGTTTTCCTTTGGCTACACGGACAAAGACGTGGACCACAAAGCTTCAAAACTAAGAAAGTATGTCATAAAAATTCGTGTATTAGTGCATGTTAATAGGTTAAACTCAATATGTATAACCATAAAAAAGGTATTAAATTTTACATTCATTTTATATTTAAACTAGCTTTTGCCCGTGGTTTCGCACGCGTTAAATTCGGAGTAGTTTAATAGATGTTATACATATAAACCTTCCTCGTGAATCACTCAGTCTATTAAAAAAAACCCCATCAAAATACGTTGAGTAGTTTTAAAGATTTAAGCATACATAGGGACATAGGGTCAGAGAAAGCGGCTTTGTTTTATACTATGTAGTGATACACACTATTTCAACTATAATAACTATTATAACTAATTAACTATATAACAATTGCAATATAAAAGCAATAGACTTTGTAAAATCTGGAATCTCCTACAACATTTCAAGGAGAATTAATGTGGATTTTATTTCCGATCAGAATCCGTACGGAAAATAAATTACATTGCATCGGCATTATAGTCCAAGAAAATGGGTAGGGTAAATGCGAATTTGAGATTAAAACTTGAATTTTTGATATAATTTACTTTG
>NW_024045139.1:745162-772084 GCF_012273895.1 Zerene cesonia | reverse complement strand
TTAGAAACCAGCTTACGCGTCCAACATACAGTATATTGGGTTAAGGGAGGACATGTGTTTATTTGTACAAGCTTTCCGCTCGCGCAGTCAAACGAAATCCCGCATAGTTCCCGTCCCCGATAGATTTCTCGCTTGAAATCTACCCTATGTCCTTTCTCAGATCTTAAGCTATATTTGCACAAAATTTCATTAGATTCGGTACAATCGTTTAGGTTACTTGAGTTACGTTACGTTACGTACATTACGTTAGGGTTAATTTTTCGTTTATAATAAGTAGTCCCACATTTTTGTATTAATAGCTATCTGTTCCGGCTTCGCCCGTGGTACATATTGTATTGCATTCAGGAATTACGTACAAATACAACGGTGAAAGCATTATTGAAATCGGTTCAGCAGTTCTTTAGTTTTATATAACCAGATCAAATAGCTACGGTATTAAACATGATAAAATAAAAGCTATCCACGATTCCCGAACATAGTTTTATACCTTCTATAACATTTAATATTCAGCATATTGCGGAGGTAGGAAACGAAATGGAAGCGATTCGGTGCGCGGAATATTGTCCACATTTCCCGGGAAGGTCATAAAAAAACATTATAATTTTAGTCCGGACACCGATCTTGAAATGTGGGACGTCTTCTATACGGGCGCGTAGAGTAACATACAACAGAGCCATGGATTTATAAAATCGAGCGAAATTAGGTACATTGTTAAAACGTTAAAAAACTTTATAGAACGTTTCGCGAGTAAATTTATTTGAAGTGAAAAAGCAGTAATCCGATTGCATATTTTTATTTCACATTATCGTGACTATAATTATTCACAGAATATTTTATCCGAATGCGCAAGTAATGTGTTTTAATTTAATTTAATTTTTGAACTTGATGATTATAGCTGGTTTAAGTTTTGTTAAACGTACCCTACGAAGGAATTCCGTTATTAAGTAAAGTATATGTTTTATACGTCTCACTTTATATTTTTTATCAAATTAGATTTCATAATATTTAATAGTTTTTTATGGTGAGTTCGGGAAAAACTGTGATTGTACATAGAATGTTCCAAAGATTAACTCCACCATCAATCAAAAAATTACAAAAATTATGCGGGATGTTCGATAGTAGAATTGAACAGTATAAGCAGACCGAAAAGTTCGTATGAGAATAACATAATTTAATGTAATTCATTTTATTTACTGGAGTTGAATGTATGTGATTGAAGTGAATATAATTTTTCGTAACAATTTAACATCCTTCATCTTCAAATATTATTTTTCTGTTCTAATAGTAGTTTAGTATTTTGTATGTAGTAGTTTTATAGTAATAGTGTGGCATAAAAATGTAAAACGTAAAAGTAAACAGTAAATATATATTTTATTTCAAATAACATAGTATTTAGCAAACCCTCTGCATCCCTCTAAGCTGTGCACAGGAAATTGAAGCCCGTACGTTTATCGCGAGCATCGGGCGAGGCGTGATCGAGTGGCGAGATTGTGGCAAGAAAAACATAACACCGATACTGTATGTTCCACTGCTATGTACGCTAGCGTTGACTGATTATATTGTTTTATATACAGCTGCGGTACGGTCAGCACTTTCAGGATTATGTACGAGTTATATATATACTACACTAGTTATATAGAGAGGGTACTTATAAAAAAGCGAAGTCCCCTGTCCCCTACTGGGGTATGGTATGGTAGATGATATACTTCTGTTTCATTGATCGTTTTTTTTATGGACAAGGTGATCAGCCTTCTGTGTCCTGCCAGACCGAGACGATTTTTTATTGTGCGTCCCCACAGGGAATCGAAACCAGGACCCCTCGGTTCTACGCTCACGCGTTAACCACCGTACCAAGGAGGCGGTCAAAGGGTACCTATAGGTATTGCAAACAACTGACAATCAAGATGATAACACAGGTGTGAATCAAGAGACGTTTTATTAATTTATTTTTGTTTTGTTTGTATTTTCTTCTTATTGTATCACACTGTTTCGTGAACGTAAAAGTTTTTTTTTTAATTAATACATTTCATCGTTTGTTATTGTTTATCATTTTATATTTGAGTTGGTGTAATGTGGAATGGAGCAATGGTGAAAAATTGTGGTATTTTTAAGTTAATATTTACAGATTAAAAACGATTTATGGACACCGCTTTTTAGTAAAATGGTTCAGATTCACATTTATAATATTAGTTGGAATATACTGCGACTATAACTAGACTATGCTTCTATCTATCTTCATTCAAGCATTCATTACCTCTATTCGAAAACTTAAAACATAAACATTCGATTTAAAAATCAGTGTATACAAAACATCGAGAGCTGGAGAAAAACTCAATTTCGCAGACTCGATTCCATTTCACCGGGAAGTTACAGTCTCCTTCACCGATTATAACTCGCTGTGAATCGACGTTCGAGATCTTATTCCAAAACTTGTTTGCTGAAACTGTTTTGAATTCGACACCGCATTCCGTGGTGACTTGTAGTTCTTTGCTTATTTTATTTCTGTTGAATTTTTCAGCTGAAATCGCTGTAAGGAGTGGGGTTTGATGATCGAGGTACGATAAAAGGGATGTTTTTAAATTCACACTGATTAGTTTTAGGGGTAAAGTAGAGATATTGTGTATTAAAGTTTATTATGTTGTGTTGAACCTATGAAGCTGAAGAGTTTTTTTTTAACGCGTCTATGTCAGGATATATATATAAAGATTTTGTATAATCGAAACACCAGTTTCACTATTTTCTCATAGAATAAACGATTGATTAATAAAATAGACTATAACTAATTTTTGCCCAAAAACAACACACCGCTAAAAGCCTCTAAATCTTTTACTTCCGCAGATGATATCTGAGTATTAGTAACATTACACGAGAGTCGGCAGATCATAAAAACAGAGGCTGCGCTGTTATCTACCCGCTTATAGCGTTACGGCCATACGCGTATGAGATATTAGGTACCTGCGCTGTGTTACATATAAAGTAAACTTATATTACAGCTGAAGGATAATCGTAACGTTCGAGATTATGTATGTGTGTTTATAGATACTGTAGAAAATAACACGCAAATACCTCACGAATGAATAATATCTAGTTAAGACATATATAGACCGACACATGTATGTTACATGTATGTTGTATGTTACATTTTGATATAATATTAATTTATTATTATTATATAAGCTGAAAACAATTTTTCATATGTCCATATTTTAATGGTAAATCCATTTCATCTTGATGATGGTGGTAGGATGAAAGGTATATGACTATAGGTAAGTAACTGAAATAGGAAATTTTGATATACATAAAATATGTTTATTCCTTAAAAATATATGAGAAGTTGTGCAGTTTGATTTCATTCGTTTTACTAAGTACGATCTGCTCTGCCGTACCCCCGCCAAGACGAGCAAAGCGAAGCAAATGGGAAGCTACCTTTTCTCAAAGCGATTTAACGGATTTTTTTAGTTTCATAGCTTCGGTTTGGATAGCACATAAACAACATTTTCAAAATATAGTGTTCACATTATGGACATTAAACTGCTGCTGTAGTTTGTGCTCCCACACGAGATCGCATTACTTTTAGACTATGCAAATAATTTACATGAAATTATTTGAATTTTTTTATTTGTGACCTTAAACTGATCGTCGTGAGCAAAATATGATTGTATACAATTATTTATCTATTCAAATAATCAAAGTACACTCGCTTAAGAATGTGTAACCTCTGCAAACATAAACGCATATATTATTCTGTGCTAACAATCCACTTTCTACATTCAAAAAGAAGCGTAGGTATTGCCGTAATCCCGCGCAAATAATTCTCTAAATCATGTTTCGAATGACAAAAAAATAATTCGTCGCACATTCCAGGGAAGCGCACTTACGGAGCGGGGAGAATTTGAATTTTTCGCGGGAATTTCCCCGGGTATTTCCCGGGTATTTTTCACGGCGACGTCGCGGATAATCCGACATCGGAGTGAGGCAAGGACACAGTTTTAACACAGGGATGAACATAAAAATTAAACCTCCTGACGTTTTCCGCGGTGCCTTTGTTGGGCGAAACAAAAATATATTCAATTCCCTTTTAGCAATTGTACCGTTATTTGATTATATAAATACGTTGTTTATTTTCTACTTCCTGTTGATTTGAATTTTTTGTTTTGTTTTTATTTTTTGTTGATATTGTGAGTTTGGTGCTTTGGAAATTTTTCTTATTCATTAGTGATTCATTTAAGATTTATTCAGTGTTGGTTTATTTATTTGGAGTAAAATAAACTACAATTAGTAACTACAATTAACTATTTCGATTGTGTTTTAAATACGTGATTTAAATATTAATTTTTATAACGAAGACCAGAAAAAGAGCTGCAGTATAATGTTTATATATTAACTATAACATGCTTTGCAGCTCTAAAGATAATTACATTTATTAGGAAACAAATGTATTTATCAAAGAGCACTGAAGCATTTTATTTTTCTAAATACTAATATTGATATAAAACTAGCTGCACCCGGCAAACGCTGTTCTGCCTTACTCTTATCATTTAGGGGTATGAAAAATAGATGTTGTCCGATTCTCAGACCTACACGATAAGCACAAAAAATTTCATAAAAATCGGTCAAGCCGTTTTGGAGGAGTATGGCAACGAAAACTGTGACACGAGAATTTAATATATTAGATAAGGTTTGAGGACACTTAAGTTGAATGAATATTGATAATTATTTTAGAGTCGCACAGGAGACAATCTTAAAGGTAGTGAACAGCACAGGAGCTGGGAACGAAATAATTTTATTAAAAATCATATCTAAAACATTGACTATAAAACAAACACCCTTATACTCTAGCATGCACGTCAACCTTAATATAAGTGTTTTATTTGTGTAGCAGCGGCAACTGAGCTGGTGGTTTGCCTGATGGTAATTGATCACCACCGCGCAAAACATCTGGTAGAAAGGGGCCCACTGCAAATGCGTTGGTCCGTATAGGATACACGAGTATTAGGTATTTTAAATGACACAAAGATGAGGATTGAAATAAAAAACAACATAAAAGTTACTAGACGCTCGTCCCGACTCCGCCCGGATATCAAGATACCTGTTTTATCCCAAGTGAGCATTTAATCATGATAAAAAGTATCTTATCCCCAAGATCCCCAAATCCCCAAATCCCCAGCTCATACCCTGTCTCTATACCAAGATACATCAAAATCCGTTTAGTAGTTTCAGCGTGATTGACGGACAAACATCCAAACAACCAAACTTTCACATTTGTAATATTAGTGTGAAGTGTAATAACCCAATAAGGTTGTATCTATTCATAATAGTAGATTGTCCCTACCATTGATAACCAGCAATGATATGTGCGATAAATCTGAGGAACGCCACCTTGCGGCCGAACTGGACAACTTAACACCATGTACTGACTGGCTAAGCTGTTAAGCATTAAAGCATTACAGTGATTACACTGACTAGACTGATATAACGTATGTTTATTAACTGAAGCAGCTGTCATCAAAATGGTTAATAAGCGGAAAAATAACTGAATAAAGCAAGGTAATGAAATATTCGAAAAACTTTATTTATGACTAGCTGTTCACCCCGGCGAACCTTGCTGCATATATATAGCCTATGTCACTCAGTATAGTTGCAGTTTTGTAATGGTGAAAGAATTTCTGAAATCGGTCCAGTGGTTTTTGCGTAAAAACGTTACAAACATACAAAATTTTGTAATTACAAAAGTAGTGAAGACATTTTATACTAATACTTTTTTCATTAATTTTATGATACTGTTAATTTAACAACAACAAATTTTAAAGCAACGCAAATTTAGTGGAATTCATAAATGTTTTTAAAGAGAAAGCCAGGGTTTAAACATACACTGAATACGTTATTCGTCTTCATTTAAAGCTAACAAGATGAATCAATTGTTGTTTCTCCACATAAAATTGTCTCGTTAAATTTCAAAAGCTTTCACAATAATGACAGTTCACATTTAACGGTCGCAGTTGGGGGGTAATAGCTAATTTTATAATACCTTTAGTGGTATCAAGACCAAATAAAACCGCTGATGAGGTTTATGGCCGTATTTTTCCTTAATTTAGTAGAACGTACGTGATGTTAGAAGTAATTTATAAAATAAAATATATTTATGAAATAATGTAGCAAATGGTAACAAATAAATAAGAGAAAAATTAATTTTAAATGTATTTGTATTCTCTCAAATTATTAATTGAATATAATCATGAAAACTAGACTAATTGTAAATATGCTGAAATCAGTTGAAGTAAGTTTATTAATTAAATCCGCCACTAAATCACTAATTTCATCATTTTAATTATCATAAATAATTTAATTATGCCTATTTTATAATCGCTTTTTTAAAATATCATTCCTTGTCATATCATTCACGAAGTATCTTTATTTTTTGTATTAATTGATATATATATATATATATATATATATATATATATATATATATATATATATATATATATATATATATAGAGCTTGAGGCCATATCCTTTTCTTTACCCGGCCTGATCCTTTCCTTTTCTTGTATATTTATTTGCACAAGCACATACCTGCTATAAATGTTTATGAGCGGTCGCTTACCATCAGGCAACCTTAGCTCCTTTGCGAACTATCACATAAAAATGTTTAAAATCTTTAAATGTTTGTCTATGTAATCAAATACATCAACCACCCATTGAGAAAATCCTGATAAAAGATAAATTCAGCTGAATTTCCAATCATTACGCTCAAACAATTTCGTCTCTAAAGTCTGTAAAAGTTAACCCAAAACGACAGCACCCTTTCGAAAAGCCACTCAGCCAATCAAGTACCCACTAGTTCAGAATACGAACGAATGACTCCGCCACATCTAAATCGCCAAAATGAGCAATTTTCAGGCTATTTCAAATGCATAAAACTTTATGCGGCATAACAAAATTCGGCGCCAGTATAACTTGGCCTATCACAGTTCAACTGACGCGGACTAAAGTACATTTACGCAGCTCTATCACCGCTGGTCAGGGGCGGCGATGTAACTGTTAATTTTCAAGAATAGTCGAAACCTTGCCTCGTAACGAGCAGAGGTCATTAAGGAGCGCTTAAACACCGCCAGAAATATTTGACCCGCAAGGATCAGGAAGTTATATCTAATTAGCAGGCTTAAGGATCGGAGTTGAAAAGTCGGCATTCGCTTTAGATTCTTGTTAGCAGTTGCCTTGGTTAAAAACGACTAATTTCCAAATTTTTCATCAAAATTGTAATTGGAAAATCCTTATTTGTGTGAATCGAAAAAGTGTCCGTTTGTGCAAGCATCGCTTGTCTGAAGAACACTTGGATATTACATAAGTTTACACATATTCAGTACATAAATAAGTGTGAGACTGGTGCCTAAACTAGGTAATAAAATTTACCTGTATTTTAGTTCACCAGGCCCCCACTCCTCACTACCCTACGACCAAAGACGAGTCTTGGGATCGAATGACTATTTATATAAAGCCAGTCATTCATTAGTTTAATAGAAATAAATAAAGAATACTATAAGAATAATACTTATACATCCCAACATTTAGCAATACCTCTGTATCCTCATAATTCAAAGTAAGAATCCATTCTTTCAAAACTAATTTACGTAATTTATATAATAACATTTATTACGCTAATAACCAATCCAGCTGGACCGTAAGTGATGAGCATAACGAAACAAACACCTCGTCCATACTTTTTATTTGTTAATAGCATATTAACTATAATATTTACCGTCCGCTTTCTTTTCCTCGCCCTTCCCAGTCAATACCTTCACTCCAGTCGTCAGACCTTTCCTTATTCCTTTCCCATTAAAAGTGGGTATCGTATATGCATAACATTCAAACGAACCACCAGCTTAGTAACCCGATTATGGCATAAGAAAAAACAATTATATATTGGTAAGATGATTTATTTACGTAGCCTTGAAGAATGTTTTGTAAACAAAACAAAATTCATTCGTCCTACATTGACATGGAGATAAAGTATTTTGAAATGTTTATAAACATTGTCAATTTAATTTCCATCAAACAAGCATTAAACATCAAATAGAGTAGGAAAAACAAACAAATCACAATACTTTCAAGAAAATTAATTAGGTGCTTGTTTTATACGAGGGATGCTCTTTGAATAATGCGAATACCTTATTTCCATTGGAAGTTGAAACACTGACAGATTAGGATCGAACGTGCTTCCCGCCCATTTGCTTTATATCGATACGAACATTTATCCCACGGACACGCTTACAATCTTGTGAGCTATTTCTGTTGCTTTCAGCTTTGTTACTGTAAAATGTACACGTTTTAGTTTAGTTTGTTGGGTCATGAAATGGAATGGAGCAGCCGGGGATGCTTGGCGGTTAAATTTAGGTAAGGTTAGGTTAATAGAAGATTCGATGCTATATCGAACCTTCTAGATTAGGCGTCCAGAAATTACTATAATTGTTTTGTGTGTGTGAAAGAAACAAAGCACTTTCAAAGAGTGCTGAATGCTCAAAGGAAATCTGTCCCTGCAATGTGTTGAGACTCTTTTTTAAAATAAATCTTATCAAAAATAAAATAAAGCTCCCAGCTGTTAAGGTGTTTTTACTTAAGACAGTTACTGCGTTTACGTATTTCTTCAATTTTTACTATTATAATAAATACGAAAGCGTGTTTATTTTTTCGCTACACGTCGCAAGGACCGATTTTTCACCAATTTCTACTTCGAGTTTGTATTTCTTGGGATAAAATTTTTGTATAAGACTACTTTTAAACCGCGGTGTAACGTATCATACCAATGGGGATTTTTTTTTAAACGCGGGAAAAGTACAGGCGCAAAGCTAGTACAATACAAATCATCTATATGTAGAAAAGAAAGTGGTGTTAGTTACACTACTTATAACTCAAGAACGGATTAACCGATTTGGCTGGAAATTTGTGCAGAGGTAGCTTAGAATCAGGAAATGGATATAGGAAAGTTTTTATTCCGGATATCCCACGGGAACGGGGCATGCGAGGAAAACCCCGGGTCCCTTCGTTCGGGCAAAGCCCTGGGCGAAAAGCTTATATTATATAGATTGTACATTTATACACGGTTAACAGATACGTACAAACATATTACAAAATATGAAAAAAAAAATCCAAATTTTTTTAGAATATCAAGCACATTTAACTATATTATACATCTATCACGTCCATAAACACCAGCAAGTCGAGCGAACCGTAAATAAGCCGAAACGTTTAGTATCGGAAACCAGCTTAATTCCGAACTCTAAAAAGTTCCCGCCGAAAGGCACCCGTTTACCGCTAATGTTGCGGGTAGTGTGAAATTGTTTCCCTCCCCACTGCGCTGTCAATCAGACGGCCGCCAATTAAAGTTTTAATGGAGGCACGCTTGTACGACTGACGTGGATTCGGCTGAGTATGAGCTAGTATATTATGTTATCTGTGGTGTGAGTATTTTAGTGAAACGACAGAGGGCGCGGTGGATGCCTAGATTATAATGTTTGCTCTCTTTAGCTATTTTATGCCGTATGTACACGTAAGTGCGACTTGTGAGTTGGTAATGCCGACTCGGACTTGGCCGATGTTATTTAAATTGCCGCCTCCCGTGACATCGCTAAAGTCATCACACATTGCCATAATCACGACCGTTGATATTTTATTTATTTATTTGTTTATTTTTATAGCGAGTACATTTTGTGCAAACAAAATGAATGTTTTAGCCATACATCCATTAACGAGATTGCAGTTAAATGGTGCATTTAAATTTTAGTGTTCGATACTTTTTATATTTATAGATCATGGATTTTTCTTTTGCTTTTCTATATTTTCCTCTGATAAAGAGATTTTTGAACCCCGTCCGGGGGGTTAACCTTGCGCTTGTCGTTACCCGGGTGAACCTTTATTTAAACCACGCGCCCATGCTCAGATATAGTAGCTCTTCAGGTAAACATCGAGATTAAAAAAAAACAGATGGAGCTATGAAGTGTGAGCGTTTATGTGTGTACACGCACGTGCGTATGTCCGTGTATTTGTGTGTATACATGAATGATAAGAACAACAGCTGGTACAGGAATGGTTCCTTATACATGTTAGTTGCAGTTTAACAAGCGAGATATGTCGGTATCAAATCACGTGCCACCGCCGGCGTCGGTAACAGCTGTAATTGTGTTTCCTTCAGCTACCTGCGCGCCGAATTGTCGATCACACTATTGAGGTCGCGAGGAGGTAGCTAGCTGGCAGAACAATGTTTATAAAATACTTGTTATATACTGAAAATGTTTACTCGTCACAGTATGAACGATTAATAATTTAAATATAAATTGTTTACATATTTGTATTTACCGCAGCCACTTCATTTTAAATAGTATTAGAATAACGTATGCTTCTACAAGGAAATTACATATGATATGGACTCATAACATAATTAACAAATTTATGTTGTGTCAAAAATATTCACACAATGGAAAAATGTTACATCTAACATAGTTTAATGGCAATTGTATAATTAAATTCACCTAGACTCCTTATTATGGTAACGTCAAGTAAGGATAGGTAAATGTTTTAACTAGGTGTTTAGCAACAAATTTGAAGCTACATGTTGCAGAGTTGCTGACAACATTCTAGCAACATATCACGTTGCAGAGTTAATAACGGATTCTGAATAAATTTCGCCCGAGAAGCGACGAAGTTTTCAACAATGTTTGCCCCATAAATGGTTTACAAGGAATACGAGACTTTAATTATCTAAATAGAAACAATAAGCCAAGACCAAGCCTGTATCTATTATACAGGCTTGGTCTAGTTTAGACTAGTGTTAGTTCAACAATTGACTAGGTTTGGTTCAAGAATTGAAGTCTCGTACAAAATGTTAATATAAGGTGTGGGAAATAAAAATTGGCATTATTTAATTTTTAGTTTTATATTTGAAATGCTTCATAAATGAGAAATTTTGTAAGAATAGAAAAAAAAAGTACGACGGTACGGTTGCTACGGTTTGGCAAGAAGACGCGGGTTCGAATCCCGCTTTCGTGATTTATTTTTTTGTTCTCTCAATATTTCCTGATTGTTATTATTTTTTTACTATAATAGAAAGTATAACATACCACAAGGCGTCTGAACTATGTCACGTGCGCTACAAATTTTCGCTCGGCGAGCGGCGCGCGGCGTTCTCCCCAACACGACCTATATTCCTCGAAGAAAACGCTGTGTTTTATTATTTTTATCAATCTACAATGGGAAAAATACGATACGAATTGAGGCCGACGGTTTTGGGAACGGAGGTTTTGATAAAACTGAGCGTATCTATTATAATATTTGTGTATTGCACTACTTGTGTTGCCTTTTTAACATTTCTCATATTGTGTTTCATCATACCTTGTGATGTATATAATTTCGAATAATAATTAAAACAGTAGCGGTAGCTAAATATTTGAAAAACTAGAATGATACTCCACAGTCTCCCCGTGACCACGCTCGCTGTAAAGTGTTCGAAACGTCGGGTTAATAATATAATGAATAAATCGCGTTTAAAATCCATTAAAAAGTTTTTAATTTCTAGAATGATAGTGCTAAAGTTAGATTACTATAAAATGAACTAGATATGATTGAATGGATAAGTATATAAAAAACTAGATTTTACATGCGTCTTTGCACGCGTTAAATTGGGAGTAGATTAATATATGTTATTATACATATAAACATTCCTCTTAAAAAAGTTAAATCTGTACTCAAATCACTGTTTTTGACTTACGAGCTACAGACAGACAAATACACTTCACATTTGTGTGTAAAAGTAAGGTACTTGATTACGCCCGGGTTATAGCTCTTATGCGCTAAAAGCTTGTGAATTTTTGAGTTTGAATCATATCTGTATAAACTTTTTGGGAATCAATTGGTGTTGCTCGAAACAGACGATTACATCGCGTAAAGGTCAACGGTTAAAGATATTATTATCAAAAACATTGTTAATTAGGTGACATTGGACTGTTTTATCGTATTTTTATCATAGTTATTGTAGTTGTGATGCCGATATTTATAACGTTTAAAATATCCGTTAAAAAATTCCCTATGGTCCATCCAACATCATCATCATCATCAGCCCATATATGTTCCCGCTGCTGACACAGGCATCCTATGAGGGTTCAGGCCAAAATCCACCACGCTGTCCAAATACGGGTTGGCAGATGTCACATGTCGTCGAACGTTTTCTTTCACCTGGACTGATTATGATGTAATTTTGATTTAATTGTTTCTCTGAAGTACAAATTTGTTACCACAGCGTGTCGAAAAATATTCCTACTATATAACATAACCCTCTTTGTTACGCAATCGGATAAATATTGTTATCAATAAAAAAATTAAATTGGAAGTAAACAATTGGTTCGTTATAAGTCAAACAATTAAGATTTAAAGAAGCAAACATGTCACATGCCCATGCATTCAATAGCATCAATATTTGATTACTTATTTAGTAGTTCATTTTTTGATTTGGTGATAAACGTACGTATTGTGTTAAAAATATAACGGATTTAAAACTCACTTTTGTCGGGTTTAATAAAGTTTTTCTATTTTCCAAATCTATTGACGTAAAGTTGGAAACTGATTTTTTTTATTATTTTTGTTTCTATATGTGTAGTTATAAATTATTATTTTTGTATAATTTAAAAAGTGATAAATGGAATTACTGTGTTATGGAGTAACAGTGAATTAATTCCTATTTTAATGCGATTGAAGATAATTTAAATACGCGATCAACTCATAGAAGCTAAATAAATTATTAGTTTATTTATTTTAAGTTTGATCTCCGTAAATACTACACTGGTTTGGATATCACGCATACTTCCAGGTATTTTTAAAGATTTCTTTTAAACTGTATTTCTTTAAGTTGTTGTTAGTTTACCACGCGTTAAATAGTTAAAAATATCATTTGAGTCTTGTTTACATTACAAAAAAATGTTTACATTTTTCTAGTTCATAAAAAAATTTATTATATAGATTCTAATACATGTTATTGCATTATTACTGCTTTGCTATGTAATGTAATCAAGCAGATAATCATTCAAGTGAAATGGCAAGTAAGTCCACTGTGTAGTGCAACCAACTTATCTTTGTAATGGCGAAAACCTGAGCTAAATATTGTGTTGTGCTCTGTGTTTAATTGCTATCTTTGAAAATTTTAATCGTTCAACATGCTGAAAGCTAATTTTAAACGCAATTTATTCGTTATATTATTAACCCGACGTTTCGAACATTTTACTGCAAGCGTGACTGAGACCCGTGTCTCCCCGTGACCACGCTCGCTGTTTAGAAGTCTTCAATTTCTAAATGTATCATACTCGCGTAAAATCAAACCCAAGAAAATGCTATGCTGAAAGCTATTTAAGTGATGCCCGGAATATTATTCTTAAAAATAAATATTATTCTAAAGGTTACACTGAAGCGATAGTGACACTCTAAACTTCAGAG
Source organism: Zerene cesonia (assembly GCF_012273895.1). Lineage (NCBI taxonomy): Eukaryota > Metazoa > Arthropoda > Insecta > Lepidoptera > Pieridae > Zerene > Zerene cesonia. The sequence continues at coordinate 758,606 of NW_024045139.1, read as the reverse complement.
ATAAATTGGTGGCCTGTACTAAAGATGCATCATGCGAAATACTTGTCCGTTCTGAGAATCGATTTGTGACGCAGATGTTAATTCCGTCCCAGACCACACGAGCGGACTCGGATGTGGTTTTGTGTATGAAATATTATTTCTGCTTGTTTATTTAGGAAACCCATCAGATTTCATTTATTTGTTCCATTTAATCTAATAATTATGTTAACGAATGTTACCTTCATAAACGCTTATAGTCTGTTAGATGAAATGTTTGATTTAGAAAACAAGAATCATCATTATTTCTATTTATAAATAGTCTGTTACCTAACAAGCAAACTCTTTATATTTTATGATTCGAATATATTGTAATATTCGATTGGGACTTTGACATATCTTATTAACCGACTTCAAAATCAGGATTATCATAGTAGTTCTTATAATAACAAATACTTTACACTTAAAATAATAAACACACACATACAAAAATGGATACACACAAACAAGGTACTATTTCTTGTACAAATAGGCGCCCTTATTGCATGTGGTCCCAGTTAAATTTGGTCTAGGTATGTTACTTATAAGGCGGTTTTTTTTATTTCTAAATATTATATTTCAGTTCAGGACGCCATTTCTTACCTCCTGTTTCGTGTACAAATTTCATTCGTGCGACGAAATTAAGCTCCTTCTCCAGGCTTTCAACTATATAAACATTTCAAAGAGCCAGATTTAATACCACCTTCTTATTTTTGTTATTTCTCGTATTTTGCATAGCTGTTGCTAAATATGGTTTAAACATAAAAGCAGGAAATTATCACCGAGGTATAAATGACGTAAGATGACATTACTTTGTCTCCTATGGCACGCCATTTAGCCTGATTGTAAGTTTCAACCTGCTACCTTTTTTTTGCCTGCAACCTTTCGTATGTCCACTCCACTGAATCATAGGGCGCACTACACTGCGTTTGCCGAGCTGTGGTTACATTTTATTCATCGATGTGTAATTATACTGGGCAGTAACTCTGAGTCCACCTTCAATAAGCCCTTAAGGAGTCTCTAGGGTATGCCTTACTAGCTGTTCCGAGCGGTTTCGGCGGCAGAAGCAAGTATTTTTTCTTGCTTATGTATTGTTCTGGGTACATAAGGCACAGCGCTGCCAAGTAGGTGTCCTTTAGAGTGTTATATTTGTTAATATTTTTTATTGCTATTATTTATTATTTTTCTCAATATCTATAGATGTTTCTCTAACCCTTGGGAGCACTGATAATCTGTGCTGTGTTGTATCTGACACAGGAATACACTTCGGGGTTCCCATTTTTGCCAAAGTATTGCCACATCTTTGTTTAATATTTTTCTTTTTCTTTTTTTTATTTTGTTTTAGTGTCTTTATGATACTTTTTTCTTTATGTCTTTATTATATTTTTTTTCATCATAACTGTAAATTTTGCCTTGGCAGAATAAATGTTTCTTTCCTTCTTCGCTATCTTTCTATAAATTGCGTGGTGCGTTATCAAAAGATATACGAATTCCTGATACAAACGTAATTATTAGGTTATAAATAATATTTCATAAATAAGTTTATTCCGGTTAGAGCTAAGAGAGAGGTGAGATTTAATCTATTCAATGACTTTTGCGTTTATATTATACTGGTATCCGCCCACGGTTTCGCCCCCGTAGTCAAAGGAAAGCATAATTCCCTTTCCCCTGGAATATCTAAGGCATAAAAATTATTCTGTGTCCTTTCTCGGCTCTCATTCTATATCTGTACTAAACATACAACATAAAGACAAGTCATAAAGACAAGTGACAGACTAGTTAGGTAAAGATAATCAGTAATTATTAACATGGTTAACTATATTTTGATTAAAAATAAAACCGAATAAAACAAAACAATTTTATTTAAATGCAATTAAATTAAATTCAACGACAAGACCACGCTCATCAATATGATATTGTAATTGAAATAATGCTATATAATGGTAAAAGAAATTCGATTGCTGAGGCGAAATGCGTTGGCACTTTATAGTGAAATTCTTCAAAATGTCTTCTTATTTATAAAGCATTCTAGCTGCACCCCGCGGTTTCACCTGCGTATGCCCGTATCCGGTAGGAATATCATGATAAAAAGTTGCCTATTTGTTATTCCAGTTGTCCAGCGTACCAAATTTCATTGCAATCAGTTGAATAGTTTTTGAGTGAAAGAGTAACAAACACACACACATGCTTACAAACTTACATTTATAATATTAGTAGGATTAAGTAGGATTAGTAGGATGAATGTTATAAGACTAACAATTATATTTCAGGTAAAAATGATGCTACCGGCATTATGGAGTCTACTTATTTGCCTTATCGCTTGGTTGTATGTAAAATGGCGAGGATTGAAATCGTACTGGGCACGGTTGGGAATTCCCTATGTACCAGCTCAACCTTTGGTTGGAAGCTTGACTTTTCTGCAACGAGAAAATCCTGTAAGTTTCTCATACTAGAAATAATTTGTGATAAATCGTTAATATTCGTATTTTGTAAGGTTTTTCTTTTGTGCATGCTATCATTCTACTTCGTTTGATTTCTTATGTCCAAATATGTTTATTATTATTGATATGACCTAATTAAATCGTCTACATTGTCTTTAATGACGTATTTTGTACAGATAATAAATGCTACAGATAAAGAATATCATAATACATAATTTATAATCTTCTTATTGATACTTTCATTAAACACCCATATTGAATTTGTATACATCCGTTTAGCGGTTTGAAAAGGTTATAAAGATCATTAAATATATACAAGATACGTTTGAAAAACATAACCCTTCCTAACAGAGGCTACAATACTTCTAAAAAAATACAATTTTACTAGGTGCACGCCCCAGCTCCGCCCTGGTAGACATTCATCTTTTAAGTAAGATCAAACTGTACATGGTGTGCAAATTTGATTAAAATCGGTTGAGTAGTTTAGCAGTACATCGCGGACAAATATGGTTAATTCATGTATATTAATTTTTTTATTCGCACATAATATTATTTGATTCTAGTTTACCTGGTTGCGAAGGGTATACGACGACCACAACTCTCCATACGTGGGATTATGGCTATTCCAAAGACCAGCGCTACTCATCAATTCTCCAGAAATTGCCCGAAACGTCCTCGTGAAAGATTTCAACAACTTTAGAGATAGGTTTCTATCTTCTGGCTCATCTGATCCAACAGGAGCTTTGAATTTGTTTACAGTTAACGTAAGTGTTGATAGCAAAGGAATATTGGTGTTTGTTGGTCGATCATAAGCAAGGGCGCATGTTGTATTTCTTCTACTCTTATACTGTGATTGATTCTGGTCCGGGCTATAAATGGGATCGTCTGTCTAATAACCCGATCCTGCAATTATATTTATACCATTTAACGAGCAATAAATACACTCACATATATTATATTATATACTAGTTGCACGCCCTGGCTCCGCCGGATAGTCTATTGTCGTAATTAAAAAAAGTAAAATGTAAAATTAATATTAACTTAAAAGAACAACTACAGAGTTTCCGGCTCGTCTCTGTAGAAGCTGCTTTCCGAAATGTTAAAACTATGTAATGACGATTCAAAAAAGACGCTATAAGAAGTCTAATTGAATAAATACACGTTTGAGTTTGAGTTTGAAATCTAAGTTGGATCAAATTGCACATTGTGTACAAATTTGATTAAAATCAGTTAAATAGTTTAGGTGTCCATCGCGGACAAACAAAGTGTAGTTAGTAATAGTGCTTGTGTTGCTATGTAATTATAATTGAATGGTTTATTGTAAACATCGGCTGTTAGCCAGTTTTCTTTACGAATACTACTCTTATTCTTAACTAATATGTCTCTTAGGTTAAGTTCATTATATTTCCAGGATCCTATCTGGACAGCATTACGTAAGCGTTTGTCCGGAGTGTTCACCTTGGCTAAACTAAAAAGCCTGCAACCACTCTCCATTTCTAAATCAAATGAACTAATACAACGCATTGCTATGGAAAAAAGTGAAAATTTAAGTCTTCGGGTAAGTATTCGTTTTAAATAAGACAATGATATGATAAAATTTGTTATTCTTATGACTGTGTTTTTTTAACCGACTTCCCTAAAACGCAGAGATTTTCAATATAAAGAAGTTATAAGTATAATCTCAAATTAATTGTTTTCACAATTTCAGAGTTTGTTTTCCGATATAACAACTGACATAATAGGAGCTGCAGCATTCGGGGTGGCTGGAGACGCGACCCTCACAGGCGACAGTCCTATGCGGGCTGTGACCAGGGAATTCATGAAGTTTAGCCTGCATAGAGGCATTGCGTGGTGCAGCATATTCTTTTGGCCAGAACTTGTTGACATCTTTAGGTGATGATTGCTTATTTAATTCCTCACACCATAGCTCCGAAAATTTCACCCACTTACTGCGATCTTAGGCTTTTTGTTAACTTCTCCATGACAGACTGGTTTTGTTCAGTTCAGAAAACAATGATCCAAGAAGCAGGGTCGGTTTTACCTTCTGCGGTTAATAGGCTGGCACCAATTTAAAGCTCTTTTTGCTATATTATAGCCCAGTCTGAAAGTAGTATCCTGTCCTATCATTTTCTGGTACTATCGATAATATACTTTATAGTAAAAAGATGGAATATGGTTATAACAGAATTTGATTCTGTAGGTTTGTTCGCTCTCTCGGACTAGTACCGAAGCTCAACAAGCTCTCCAAAAAGGCTGCTCGGAGCCGGTCAGAGCCGCTAGTCAATGAACGTACGAACTGTATTTTTAGAACTATTTATATTTGTCTGGAATATGTAATTTGAATTGAGTAAATAGCGGATGATTACTACGATGGTTTTTATCTTTTTACTTTAAATAATGCTGGCCCATAAATATTTATTCGTGTGATTTCGTCGTGATTTAATCCATCCAATCCATTTAAATTAATATAACGTATATTAGAGAAAATTTCGCCTAGTTTGCCCTACAAATATTTTCACCATGCGCAACCACACAATGTTTGTTTTTCATTAAAATATACAAAAATTAATATAAATAAGAACAACCAATTGAGTAAACAGTTATGATATCTCACACTGACTTTATTTTTTTATATGCAGTATTGATCATCGTCTAGAAAATTTTATCATTAATTGTAATTAAACTCCTTTCAAATTCTTTTCTTTTCTTTTCTTCTTCTATTAAATACAACACTAATATTGTTAATTTCATTACCGTAATTCTCAACCTTTCGCTACTTTAAATGCTTTCAGATTTACAATGTTCCCGAAGTCTTCTATACGATATTTTAAAAAAGTCTTTCACATATTGATTGAGCAAAGAAAAGATAGCGTTGATAAAGGAGAAGATCCGAAAGATTTACTCGGTGCTCTAGTTAAATTAAGGAAAGAGAAGGAATGTGAAGATGTTGGTAAGATTATAAAAAAAATGCTGTACGTTAATCTCGACAAACCTCGAGATTGGCCGGGCTGATTTTGATAATTTTGATTTAATGAATTCATAATTATAGTCCAGGGAAGTTTTTAAATGTAAGAAAAATGTGTCAAGTAATAAAAAACTAAACTGACTAATGTTGAGGCATCATTTTTCAAATAAAAAAAGAATCATAAAGATCGGTTCACCCAGTAAAAGTAAAAATACATATGTAGTCGAATAAATGTCATAATGAAATGGGTAATTAATTTATACAAAAATATATCTACATAAAAGTAAATTACTTGAGTTAAAATCAAAGCTACCTAACTCTTTAACTTAACCCGACCGTTAACTCTCATAAAATGTTGAATATCATGCTTACATCAAGTGTTTAGAAGAAAATTTTAACGAGTTTAATACGCGATTAAAGTGAGCCAAAAAACTTATAACATTTGATATTAGTATTCATTAAAATACCTTCAATAAAATATACTTATAAATATATAAATACATGAAAAGTACTATATAGTATAGTTAATTCATTATTCTTATCGTAAGAGCACAAATTGCATTTTAATTAGTACTTTTATATGTTTCAGTGTTCTCAGATGATTTAATAGTGTCCCAGGGAGCGATATTCCTTCAAGGTGGGTACGATACAACCGCTGTAACACTGGCATTCGGGATATATGAGCTGGCGTATAATCCAGAGTATCAGGTAAGTGGATAACGTAATTCTTTAAATTTCATATTTGTTTTCATTATTACTATTGACCATAGCTATTGATTTGTAGTGGATTTGATTCGAATATTCTCTTAATATGGGATTCGAGCACATTTCGGCACGAATTGGGCACTGCGGAAGTACCACTCCACCACAGAAAATCGGCGTGAAATAGTAGCATGACTGTGTTTCGTTCGGTGAGTAGAGGAGCCGGAGGCCCACATCCGTTCCCTCACCCACTTCCATTCCTTTTTTCCAGTCGTCAATCCTCTCCTTATCCCTTTTCCCATAAAAGCGGGCACCGCATTCGCATAGGGACTACCACTGCGAATGTTCTTGGGCGGTGCTGATCGCTTACCATCAGGCGAACCACCAGCTGCCATAAAAGGTTTTGTCGAAAGTAGAAAAATACATTATATATTAATTACGTAGATCATTTTTAGATTCAGGATCAAACAGACTGCCTGTCGCAATACAAGGAATTGCAATATTACCTAATTGTGCTCTTCATAAAATGGGAAACCAAAATGTAATAATTATTATGAACTTAAAACGCTATAACAGTAATTAAGTATTACGTTCCTATTAAATCCGAATAGCGATTGGGTTTCATTATAATTTATAGTTTAACAGTAAATATTTGTTTTAGGAAAGGTTATACAGTGAATTATTGGAAGCCAAAATTAATAATAATAATTCTGAGTTCGATACGCAAACACTATCCGAGTTAGTGCATTTAAATTGTGTTATAAAAGGTAAATTAATCTATACTATTTTCTTTTCAACTGATTTCAAACAAGAAAAAATTCTCAATTCGAAATCCTTTTTGGATTTGTTTCCTCAGAACTATCGACTGGGTGAACTGATTTTGATGATACCTCTTTTATTTGAATGCTGGTGCTTTCCATGTGATATTTTTTAAATAGTTTCCAGTTCTGACAATATGCAGGCGATTAAGTATTTCAGTCCATAAATTATATTTTGGTCACTTTGAACCAAATAGACCAACTCAAACTCACACTCAAAAAATTATTTATTTAATTAGATTTCTAGAACCACTTTTGAATCGTCATAGCCTAGTTTGACCATTAACAACGTTCCAAGGAACCAAGTTTTGAACTACCGCTTTTCCACTATTAAACTCTTCCTGTATCCAAAGGTCACCTGGAAGATATCGCTTGTCAGCGATGTATGTATGACACCTTCTTTGTTTGTTTCTAAAAAATTATTGCACATTTTTTATTTATTTATGCCCTAGAGTGCATTAAAGTATTTATTTATTTATTCCAAGCATCTGCAACCAATAAGAGCGAAATAAGCAACTAAGTTTCTTCTATCTCGCTTATTCTTTCCAGAAACACTAAGAATGTACCCAGCTATGGGCTGGTTGGATAGAATCGCAGCGAACGACTATCAAATAGATGAGAAACTGACCATTAGAGCAGGAACTCCTATATACGTGAACGTTGTCGGAATGCATTACGACCCAAAATACTTCCCTAACCCTAAGAAATTCATGCCAGAACGATTTTTGCCGGAAAATGAGAAGACGATAACACCATACACTTATATGCCCTTTGGTGAGGGACCTAGGGCATGTATAGGTAAAAAATTGTTTAAAATATTTCATGTATGGGTAAGATCCACATGCTTTAACACCCAAAATCTAGATAGAACGAAGATTTACGCTCCGTTATCAGAAAGGGTTTGTATAGGTAAAATATAAGATAACAAACCACTTTTTTACAACTCAATGTTTTACATACTAGTTCATCTTGTATATCGATATCAATAGCAAACGAAGATTTTACGTAGGTACCTAATAACATTATTTCAATTTCAATATGTACTAGAACTTTCATAAATGTGTGTCGAATAAATATTTATTCATATCAAATATACATACAGATAAAACAAATTTGGAACTCCCAAATATTGCTTTTATTTATGACCTTCGTAAATAATGTTATATATAGTTATATTCGCAGTTTTTTATCAAGAAACAAATTATCTTTCAGGCTCACGCTTCTCAAAAATGAACCTACAACATATACTATCTCGTATAATAATCGCCTACGAAGTGTCTCCACAACCCAACTCGCCTAAACCGTGTGATGTGAAAATGGAGAAACACGCCCTCTTCCTGGCTCCAGGGGAAAATCTATACGTTAAATTTATACCGAGGAAATAGACGGTAAATAATTGATTTTTAAACTCCCATTAGAAAATGAAAACGAGGTCTATCTGGTTTCTAGGCAAAATCTTATTGTGCTTTTTAAGTTATTTCATATTAATATAAATTAATGATTAGTATGGAGGTACATACAGCATAGACCGAGGCGGTTTAATACAATTTTTTTTTTTTGCGCAGGCAGGTTGCCTGGCGTGGAATGTTGTCCATTATAAAACATAACATTTATGTGCAGATGAATCCTTAAAATTTGGATTAAACAAATTTCATTCTATTAAAACACAGATTTAATAAAAAAGCAATATTAGTTAATAAATTAAAATATTAAGAATCTACCCAAGAAAATCTAGTCATAAATATTCCCGATAACTAAAGATTTATCATTAAATCTTGCAAGACCTAAGACCTTAACAAGGCCCGTAATAACGAACGACGAATATTGTCAGAAATCTGAGAATTGTAAACACAAGAAGTTGGGTATTTATTTCAGTTTTACCAGAATGCAAGATTAGTTAGATCTTGTTCTGTAATGACAATAATCCACCCCAACATGCTATTTTACACCCCAGCGTTATTGTTACCTCATAGTTTCGCTCATTGAATTTCATAGCATGGATTACACCCTCTGAGGATGTAACTCTGTTTGAAGAATAGATTAAGATCCTCAGAACTTGTTAAGTACTTAAGGTTATATTATAGTTCGATACATATTAGCTCGGAAGTGCACGGTTAATGTAATGCACGATGAATTTAACATGCACTTTGAGATGATGTATTCATATGCATGCCGGGTTTAATGCCACTAATGCGAGATTTGGGATCGTTCATTAGAGACCATAGTAAGTTGATTGATATTATTAGAAATATGGATGATGGGTAAGAATGTATTGTAAATGGAGAATTGATTTCATTGTTTACAAATCATTTGAAAGTGTATTTCATTAAATTACAAACATACCGTTGATTTATTTCTATTTCCCCGTAATCGTTATGAAATTATTTTGTATTCCTTGCAGATTCTTAAATTAAAAAATGAATTTTTGCACATACGAAAAAAAACTCCTTTCTCTCGGTATACAATGCAAAAAGATGTATTACTAATATGTACTGTCCGTCCATAAGTAGAAGTCAGTGCTCTTTAACGATAATTTTAAAAATAATTAACAATGTTAAACAGTTGTTATTTATACAAAATATGCACACACATTATTCTTCTCTCTGCATCACAATGCTTTTTGTCCTTTATTAAATAAGCAAGAAGTGCATGCAGTCTCGAAAGCCGCTTAGAACGACAAGATTGTACGGGAATTTAAAAAATTCTCGTAAACTTGCGAGAGTGGGGACTAGGAAGGTCTTAATTAAATAATTAGCATTTTTAAACAAGATGTCTGGAGCGAGTGAATATTTAACAACAACTAATTTATAACTAGGAAGCGCCGGCGTTTTATTTGAGATGTTGAGTTTTTAGTTAAATGCACCCGGCGAAGTGTGCTTCCATATTTTTTGTATGAATCTAAGCGAATAATTCAGGCTGTATTAAGTAGATATATAGAATAGACTATGATATAAAACACAATTGTTTGGGTTTGGTTTTAGAATTTTATGAATAAACTTAAATGATCACTACAGAGTATAAAACAAAGTCACTTTCTCCGTCCCTATGTCCCTATGTATGCTTAAATCTTTAAAACTACACAACAGACTCTTCTAAGAAATAAATGAATCAGCGTTACGAATCTCTATGGTATATTGTATATTCATTATTATATATTCGGAGTAGTTTAAACCATTTTATTATACACATAAACCTTCCTCTTGAATTCCTCTATCTTTTAAAGAAAACCCCGTCAAAATGTGTTGCGAAATTTTGAAGATCACAAACATAGACAGATACAGATGACGGGTATTGACTTTGTTTTATACTATGTAGTGATGAGCGGGCACATCTTTATATAAATTCATAAACTACATAACTACTGTTACACATACCTTAGTTAATGTTACGACGAGATAACTGAATGCAGAAATCAAACAAACTGTTTCAAGTCGTGTTTAACTTGGACAATCTCGGCGATATATTAACCAAGTTCCAGCTTTCGTCTTCGTTTATTAATTGCTATTATGATAATTGAGAATTACTTAATGTTAGGTTTAATTTACAACGTTATATGAAACAAATACATTTCGTTTCATCATCAGCCCATATATGTTCCCAGCTGGGACACAGGCCTCCTATGAGGGTTCAGGCCATACCTAATAAAATACCTAAAATTAATCATAAAATGATTAATTATTAAGTTTTCAATTTACCTTAAACATAAATCTCAGGAAGATTTTGCTTCTTATTGGTAAAAGAAAGTTTTGAGAATATGTTATAGTCAATGGATTTTGATTGTTTTATAATTTACAAACGTATCATAATTATTATTATTATTGTTTTGGACACATTGCATAAACAACAAAATAAATATATAAATATAATATATACATATAAACAAAATAAATATAATGTTACATATAATGGGTGTTTTGCCACTGTTGTTAATTAAACAAAATAAAAATGAATGAAAATAGTAAATTTGCGCTTTAAATTATTTCAAACATTTTGTTGTCACTTATTATGTAAATTCCAAACACTCCAGACACATCTAATATAGTTTTATTAAATCCGTAAGTCCACAATTTTTGTTTTAATAAGCCAAACGCTTCAAGGTGTACAGCGAAAAATTTATATCCAAATAAATTGAAATACTCGAGTAAAAATTCAATTAAGTTTTATGGGGCAGATGCTCCTCGAGGGTATTAGAATTATGAATATTCAATATTTTTGTCCCTTCAAAGGATTTTTGAGGGCGAAGTAATTTTGCGCTTTGATATTCTTTAATAACATTACACCTTGAAAGCGGGTTATTTTCGCTTCTCAGGAAATTGCTTAAGCACAGTACTAAATTATTAATTTCAGTTGGAATGCTTGGGTCCTTTGTCTGCTGGCCTGCCGTCTTTGATCGAGAGGCCAGCGCTTGAAACGTCTAAACAAACCGAAGACGATGCAAATTACTGTTTAACACTCGGAAAATAACTTCTCGTTAACGATGATTCAATACTAATGCCAGTGTTATTATAACTCGATGACTAATGCCAGTGTTATTACAAGTATTTCATAACATTAGCGTTGTATTGTATCATCAAATCAGAATGTAAATAAAATAATTTTTGTAGCGTGGCGATTGCAACTTCCTTATAATATATGTTTATAAATTAAAGAGGTTTTAAAATGTATAATATGTAAAAGTTGAATAAATAAATGTGGTAATAAATAGAAAATCATGAGATTTCTTCAATTTTATTTATTATTAATACCGAGGGAGAACTGTATCCGATGGAAATTCTTGATTGAATTACAAAAACATAAGAAATTATTCTCTTCTGTCTCTAAAATAAAAAGTTAAAGAATAGTTAATTTATAAAAACACATTTGAACATGTAAACAATTATCACTTTTTCGATTTTAATACCATAAATACAATATTTCACCATTTGTATAACATGGAGATGAGAAGAAAATTCTGTCATAAGGCGGGATTCGAGCCTCGAAAGCCTATAATATAATATGCGCATTAGCTATTAAGAACATAATTTATATTTCCTTTCTAGTACTCGTATCATATTATAATAATTTGTCAACTCAACTTTAAAACTAAGAATACATTATTTCGTTACCGGGTTTTCGTTGGGTGACGTTGATATATGTCCGCGTCAGCTGAACCTTTACCCATCAAACGAAATCCCTGAACCCTCAAATTTATACACTTTTGACATTACAAGCGATGTTTCTGCGAAGGCATTTTTGAGAGTAATATTTACCGACTGCCATTTCATACTTGTGGTATCAATAATCAAATAACTGATAGCTGAAGAGTTTGTTTGTGTGATTGAACGCGTTTATCTCAGGAACTACTGGTCCGATTTGAAAAATTCTTTCATGATAGATAGCCTATTAATTGAGGAAGGTTATTGGCTATATATCATTACACTAAGACCAATAGGAGAGGAGCACCAATGAAGTTTGTTTCAAAATCGGGGAATTTTTGTCCTATTGAGAGTTCCCGCTGCGTACGCTGCGAGTTAGCGTTAGTCCAAAGTAACTCTTCCACGCAAACAAAGTCGCGGGCTCAACTAGTTATCTTATTTTTCGCCAAATGGTTTTATCAAGCGATTCATCTGAAGCCTAATCTCTTGATTACACCGTTGAATTCATGTATTATAATAACCTGCCACATAATATACGATCTAGTAAAACCCGCGACTTCATTCGCATGTGAGTCGATAAGGCGTACATTGTAATGCCGAAGGATTTCTGAAATTGCAACTAGATTACATATTACTATTAGTGTCATACTCAGTGAAAAATTTACTTTCTAATTGGAAAAAAATTTCTTAAAGGAGAACTTTTATGTGAAAACATTAAAAAACATACATAGAAAACACAAATATTTCCTGATTATTAGTTTAGATTTCAACCCAAAACAATATATCAAAAGTTATTCACCTTCTAAAGTACCCATATCCCAAACATATAAGCATAGTAAGATGACATTTTGATGTCCAATAAAACGGAACAATAATAAAAAATAAAATATGTTATACACAAGAAAATAACCAATTTGCGACACTTTCATCAAATTTAATATCAAGTTGTAGTCTTATACACGGAAGATATCGTTAAGTCCTGGTGCATGTTTACGGGGACGGTAGTCTAAGGCCCAAACAGAACATAAATTAAGCACACAGGCTGCGGGCGGCAATTCATTAATTTGCTGTATTTACTCAGCCGCCATTTTGCACTGGCGTAAGTTACGAGAGTTGCTACATTGCTCGAAGTATTTAAAATTACTACACGGGTACTTTTCCGGCTCGTACCGGGGAAGTAAGACTGTCCCACAGAAGACGAGACGAGAGTGTTTTGTTCGGCGAGTGGCGGAGCCAGAAAACCGTTTCCTTTTCCACACCCTTTGTGTAGAAGGCAAATACGCAAACGTGTCACCTATACTTAGTCTGGCCATAAATACTGTTACACTTAATTATAAAAAAATATTACATTTGAATTTCGAATCTGTC
>NW_024045139.1:736983-744162 GCF_012273895.1 Zerene cesonia | reverse complement strand
GTAATAAATGTTATTTGCAGTTAACAATTTTCTTTTTTCTTTATTACAATATTTATGGCAAGACTAGGTATATGCTTGCCTACCCAGACGCTAGGGACATCGTGACTGTGTTACCAGCCTTTAAAGCTAGTCCAACCGGCCAGCTCGCAGCGGAGAAGTACCACACCGTAGTAGTAGTAGTACTGTATTTTGTACCGTATTTAATACTGTATTTCGTTCGGTTATTGGGGGAAGCACGTAGCCCGTTTCCTTTCCTCACCCTTCCCACAATATTCTTCCTTTCCAGTCGTTAATGTTTTCTTATCTCTTACCTTTCAAAAGCGGGCAGAGCATTCGAAGAGACACTACCTCTGCGTATGTTCATGGGCGTTGGTGATCGCCTACCATCAGGCAAATCACCAGTTAGCTGTCCGCAATGATATAAAAAAGGAGTAAAAGATAAGAAATTAAAAACTTAAACTTTACCACAAGAAAAGCCTAGGAGTAAATGATGCCTAGGATGAATGATGATAGGATAATATCGAATGGTTTGGAGTCGGTTTCACCGCTTGCTAATACCGGCCTGATAGTCTTTTTTAAATATCACAACCATCAAAAGAGCAGGACGTAAGTTTTATGGTAATTATATAATCAGTCGTATAAGTCGCAACTGTTTAAAATGTGCTTTTTTCAAGGGTTGTATGTGCCTTTACTTCTTACTTCATTTTAGTTTTTTGTATGAAATAATTCTTACTAATTGTTACCTTATAAGCAAAAAAAAATGTACCTATATATATAGGTATATTTCTGTAGGTTCTATTATTGAAACAAGAATTACACACAGTACAGTTAGTATATCTTTAAAAATTAAGTAATATAATTCCTGCTAACATGATATATTCAAAGATTGATAAAGCATAATCAAGCAATGATAGTAGCCTGAAATATTTGATGATGGATAATCCCGTGGGAATGAAGCATTTTTCCGGAGTAAAAAGTATTCTATAGTACTCGGGAATAACGTAGCTTTCTTTTTGTGAAAGAAATTTCAAAATCGGACCCGTAGTTTCGGAACCTTTTGGGTACAAACAAACAAACAAAATAACTTTTCCTCTTTATTATATTATTATAGTTTACTCTTTTAACCACAATTTACACGTTTCGGAATCAATCAACGAGCGTTTATACATTTCGCCTTGATCGATACTAATTGAAATAAACTAATTTACTTTACATCATGTCAACAATGGGCCGATAACAATTAATATCGCCAACAATGAACAATGTGGAACTGCCGATTTAACTATTTAATCGTAATTAATTCTAGTTCATTAACCAGCGGGTCATAATTATTTGATGCAAATGATTCAGGGCTAAACGGTCAAATTGCTTATATTATCAGTTGGGATGAAAGGTTTAATAGGTTTTTAAAAGTATTATGCATAGATGACTTGATTCGTAACAGGTTTAACTGAATGTAGAAAGAAGAGATTCTGAGAAAATTTGAAAAAATTACAACATTGTGAGTCTTTTATGTCTGTTGATATATTAAAGAGAAACACTGGGAATTTATAAATCTATCTATCAATAATTGAGTTAAAAACTGCTTAAATTAAGGAATTTTCCAAGAGCTATTCCTAAGAGAGGTAAGAAATTGTAATTGATTTGAAAAATTTTAGTTAGGTTTAAATTTTAAATTGATACTGATTTTTTAAATGTATGTGTGTGGAAGAAAAAAAATATTTTATTAATATCATAAAATACTTGTTTATGTTGATTTAATTTCATATTAGTTTAGATTTACGTGTAGATAAGCACTAAATCAATCGATAGATATAATAAAATGTTAATTTACAAGTAATGTTTTTAACGTCTGTAGGGAATAAATCCTGAAAAGCAAAAAGAAACCATGAGTAACGTTATAATAAGATGCATTTTTATCATCGACCTCTTCCAAATTACTTTCAAAACGTTCACAAAAGCAGCCATAAAAAATACACCAACATAAAACAGCAGTCTAATTAAGAACTTTTAAAAGTAAAAGGGGTGTACAATAACCGCATTAATAATGATTAAATAAAACCTGTTCCGAAGCCACCTTCTGAGAAATTCAATTTCCATTCAAAGGAAATCCTAATTATTTAACATTTTCAAGCGAAAACACTTAGTAAGTCCATTATGGGTTCTCAAAGAAAGTTCCCGCCGTGGATGGCTGACGAATTCCCACTCAATATTGTGACGCTTTTCAATCCTGACTTTATTTGTTGACGAATATTTCTAATATCTAACTTCAATGGAGACGTCTAGGTGAATAGGGTATGGAGAGGAGTTCTTAGGGAAATAGAATACTTATGTTGGGGTTACCAATGGGTTGGCTGTTTGAGGTGTTTTACTTTCATCATAAACAGCACGTTAAGACACGCCGCTTGACAAAATTTGGTTATCATTTCTTATACATTCATCGATTATTGGTTCATGAGATACAGACCGGTAACAGTGGGACAGATGTTTAGACAGACGGACAGCGAAGTCTAAGAGTAAGGGTTATCTTTTGGATGCGGAACCTCTATACCGAATAACGATAAAAAGATTGATTATCTTTAAGTAAGAGTAACAAATTAACATTCAAATTCAAATAATTTGAATGCTTTTCGATAAAAGTACTAACTTAAATCCAACAAAATAACTCAACGTTAAAAGCTCTTCCGCAATAACGTGTCCACAACTACCAATCATAAACCACCGCACTCATCTCATTATACCATTAACAGCCTTAAAAGCAATACTCAGAAATGAGCTGAATTTCCCGCCTGAAAGCGCCTATTTCCTAATGCAGCGATAGGGTCTAATTGTCACGGACTCTAATGAGTTCTGAATTCCCGTTCATGGCGTTGATCATTAACTTACGTTCCCTCAGTGAAGCGACCTCTTAATTCCTTAATTACTGCGAAGATTTCACAGACATCGACACTTTTGAATGGAAGAATTTTGGCAATATCTCTCGAATAAGTGATTCTATAGGAAATAATGGACGTAGCAATTGAGATTTTTTTGAAAAATTGGTTGGTATTCGCTTCATTAAATAATTCTGTAAATAGATAGAAGTATATGTGAATTATGTTTAAGCATAAATTATATAGAAGATATTATAACGAATTTTAAAATCCACTAAAAACACGAAAAGCTAGCTGGCTATAACTTCTTTTAAAAGTAAGTCAATCTTGCGAACTATAGACAGAATTGACAAAATAAATAATGTGAAATAAATATATCTCAATATAACTTATTTGATGAGATAGGAATGAGCTGTTTCACCTTGCTAAATGTCCAGTCACACAATCATACTACAGAAATCGCACCATTTTAACACTAAGAAAGACAAAAACACACTTTTAATATTAGTAATGAAGTATAGAAACATAACATTTCTGCATCTTCAATGAAAACATAAAAAACCTATTTTCTCAACAAATACAATCCACGTAGCTGTGTATCTCAATGCAATACCAACACACAGCATTCCCAATGGGAGTTATTTAATAAAAATATTCTACAAGCACAGTTTGCATGGGCATAATTTAATAAGAGAAACAGCATGGGCGAATAATTTTCCATTCCACTCTGCTTGCCGTATCCTTTACATTATCGTATTGATTTTTATATCTTGCTCCCTTGGGATGGGGTTGACAATATTACAATATTCTAGCGTGGTTCTAGGATTTCCGATAAGCATGTAATTCAACATAAATTATGGTTTTGATGATTGATTTTCAGTTAGCGTATTTAAGTCTGGTGTACAAATTATATTTAAAGATGTAATTAAATTTTAAAATGTTTCGATGGTTGTCTAAATAATTATATCTAGAAAATTGACATATATTTTTTAAAAACTAACTCATGTTGCAGATTTTCCTCTATTGAAACAAGTACGTTATGCTCTCGCGCAATCTACCTTGACATACTGCATTACTTCATGGGGCGGTACCAAAACATCTCATTTTATAGCCTTAGAAAGAGCCGAGCGAGTTCTGCTCAAAGTAATGCGTTTCAAACCAACATTATACCCTACATCCGACATTTATACCAATGGGGAAATAATTTTTGAAATCGATCATGTGGGTTTTATGTAAAAACATTGCAAGCATATAAATTCATTTTAATATACAAATCGTGTACATTAATGAGAAATATTTCACTTTTCCCCCATGCCTGGACGTGTAATACAAAAAAGTTTGACAAGGAAACTTAGCCAGCCCTAAAGCTAAAACTTCGTTTTGGTAGTTATTCCTTTTATTTCTTTCACTTACAAAAGCCTAAATTAAGGCCTCAGGTGGTAGTCTGGACGCATACACAAACTTATTATTTTCGCGCAGAAAACAGATGTAAATATTTTTTTACGATTACGCTAGGTCTTAAAGTTTGGAATATACGATTCCTATGTAATTTTGTTCTCTTGTTGTACAATTTCATTTTGCGAATACTCAATATACAACGCTTATATTATGACTCTCACATTTGCATTGTTATTAAGTTTGTTCTTACAAGAATATAAATTTTACATACGTGTGTACCTGAACAATCCTAAAAAACAAACGCAAATTAAACAGAAATGCAATAAAGAAATGATTTTTTCACGCTGTAATATAAAACAAACTAGCTTTCAGTCCGCTTAGTAAGGATGAAAAACACTAGAAAAACACTATAATAGTTGTCGTTCCACTAGAATTTTCTGGATATCCTATGCTATTTCAGATCTCAAACTATCACATTCCACAGCTGCATCGATTGGGATGACCAAATCGATTCAGTGGTTTGGGGATAAAGAAGAAAAAGATAGATAAACACACAGATAGACAGAGTTCCTTTCGCAATTATAATATTAGTAGCAATTGATTTACGAAGCATGAAATAATTACCAATATATTCTGCCTCGTACTTTTTATTATGTGACAATACGTTTAACCGCATTCCTATACCTAGAAGAAGAAAAAACTGTCAAAATATTGGTATCTTAAATTTCCTGCTTTCTTACCTTTCAATATGATGGACACGAAAAGAGAAATAAAAAGAGATAAGGTATTGGTACTATACATGTAAGGCTAAGCTATGTAATTTTTCAACCATTTGTCAGCATAAAAATTTACGGTTAAGTACAGATAAAATATTCTTAAATTTAATTTCGATCGTTCAAATACATACAGACGTAAAACTATGTTAATTCGTATTTCAAATTGGTAAATAAACCATTAATATTGCCACAAAATTAATATTCGTAACAATCTTCGAAAAAATATTGGGTTGGGTGATTGTTCTATTTTCACATTGTTTAATTGTCGTAATAGTATATTACGTAATTAAGTTATTTTTAAGCAAAATCATACGTTTCATATAATATCTATCTGAATGTAGTTGGGAATTTCAATTCATACGAAAGTAACATATGTGATGTTTATAGTTATATTAATTATATTATTATTCTCAATTGCAATCCTACTAATATTATAAATGCAAAAACTCACTCACACACCAAACTCACTCGCCGATAAGTGACTTTGATGTGTGACTCAAACGCGACATTAAAACGTATTGTAACAATTTAAATTAATTTCATTTTTTACACCTATATCGCTATGACTAATTAAATATATATGTATTCATATCGCTATGAACCAAAGAACTTGTTTACTATATAGTAGGTAAATATCTAAACACGTATCAACAACTTGAAACACTAAGAAACCCTACTTGGCTATATAAGGAAATATCGCTTTGAACTATTGATCGATATTTTTAGGAAAATTCGTACCGAGAACTGCTTGAAGCTAAAAGCGATTGTGAAGACAAAGATCGAGTTATTGACACGAAAATTCTTGCGAATTTGAAATATCTGAAGTGTGTTATCAAAGGTAAGGAAGGAAATTTATATATAATACCTTTATTTTGAGCAATGAAGCGTTTTGTCATCTATATCTTTTGGTATATACAATTTTCTTAAGTTTATAAGGCTACTTACATAATCAGATAGGAACTACCTTAAAAAATATCCGTGTGTCTATTTTTTTCGTTGGACCGACTGAAACGTTATTTATGGGAGTTTCATTAGATTTTATAGATATATTTAATTTAAACTTAAACAACCCACGATCTCACTAAATAAGTGTTATTGTTTGTTAGGCCAAGCTTAATTTGAAATTTGATATATCTAGTGTATAGTATTTTATTAGTCAAGCCCTTTCATTTGATATCCACAATGACGGAGTTGTGAAAAATTGTTACATTCGACATTTTGTGGTGTCTGCCATTTCTCAACGATTTTCAAGATAAGCAAGGAAGCTGCTGTACAATGTATAAACCGCATCGAAATCAGTCGATTTCTTAGGATGCTACAGACATACATTTGTATGCTCAGGTATTTCTCCAAAATAAGACATTTTAGTTCCACAGAAGAACTTAAATAATATGTGCAAAAATAGGGTTCTGGAATCGATACTTTAGATACAAGAATACAGGAATTACTCTGGATTACTGCTCATACTTACAACAAAAAATCATTGTGATACAGAAAGAAATAACCTTAATATTTTTGAAAACAACGATCGCGTTACGTAAAGGGTACATATTGTATATGACAACAGACAATTACAATAACTAGTATACTAATTTAGATCTTAATGCCATGCGTATTAAGTATATTTTAGTTCCTTTTTTTAGTTCGAAAGCAATGGTGGCTCAGTGGTCTGAACCTTGGACTTCAAAATCGATATGTCGGAGTTCAAGATCGTGCGAGCGTGCAGGAAATAAAATGATTTTTCAATTTATCTGGACATGTGGATAACATCACCACTGCTTAAAACGATGAAGAAAACATCGGCATGTCCTAGAATCAAAAAGTTCGACGACATGTGACATCTGCCAACCCGCACTTGGCCAGCGTGGTGGATTATGGCATGAACCGTCATAGGAGGCCTATATCCCAGCAGTGGGAATATATATGGGCTGATGACGATGACGAAGTTCCTTTTTTCATAACATTTACCATCTAACGAAATAGCGAAACTGATTTGAAACACAATTCATGATACGTTTGAAAACAAACGATACCAAAGAATATCTTTCAGAGACTAGTAAATACTTAGTCTGGCCATAAATACTGTTACACTTAATTATAAAAAAATATTACATTTGAATTTCGAATCTGTC
>NW_024045139.1:715168-735983 GCF_012273895.1 Zerene cesonia | reverse complement strand
AATAAATGTTATTTGCAGTTAACAATTTTCTTTTTTCTTTATTACAATATTTATGGCAAGACTAGGTATATTAAATTTTATTTTAACATAAGAATTCTGCTAACATATTTTATTCCAAATTTAATTTACAATATACAATATTTACGAATACAGATGAAACAAGACGGAATTATAAGATTTTAAAAACAATAACGTAACAGGCTTTTCCGTAATCCTTAATTCGAAGGGAGGAGGCTTCACAACCGTTTATTCGTCTGAATTCAAAGGCAAAAATACCTTCTGCCTTTGTATCGTTGTTTGTGCAATAAAGATCTCCTCGGCACAGGGCCGGAGTTATAATGGAGAACGAAATATTTTTAATTTTATGCTTCTGAATAAACTAAATATGGGATATCTTTCGAAAGTTGAATTGATGGAATGAGTAATTTTATAGAATATTCGGGATTCAACTATTTCCATTCCTAATTTCATCCAATTAGGTTCAATACTTTAGGCGTGAATGAGAGACAAATTGACAGAGTTTTTGATTATAGTATTCAACGTTTATACTATAGAAAAGTGGAAAGAGTATTTAGTTACGTGTGTAGAAATTAAACAAACAACTAAATTGATTATGACGTTTTCTTTA
Organism: Zerene cesonia; assembly: GCF_012273895.1. Taxonomy (NCBI): domain Eukaryota; kingdom Metazoa; phylum Arthropoda; class Insecta; order Lepidoptera; family Pieridae; genus Zerene; species Zerene cesonia. The sequence goes on along the minus strand of NW_024045139.1, from coordinate 735,355 downwards.
TCAGTAGACAGGTACATAGTACCTGACTGGGATATGGTATAGTTTTCTTATTTTTATATTCTGTCAATCCGTTTAGAGATTTAAATCAAATTGTATATATATTTAATACAAGATTAATGGTATAAACAGTCTTGTATATTTCTCCTATTGGCTTTTGAGTGATATTATAGTAATAAATAGTGACAGATAGATAGTAAAGGAATTCTATTCTTCTTCAATTACGGATTCTTATAAAAATAAAAAAAAAAACATAAAATTGGGCTCCAATTGGTGCCCTATTTCACATTAAGGCCCCACAAGCCCGCCCGCATTTACTGCACCCCTGCCTCAGTTACAGTTTATTTGCTCTATTATAGGGAATGTAGCGCGGAAACGGGTTTTAATATTTTATACCCTGTGATTGAACGAATGTGAAGAAATTTCATGCTTCGATACACGTATATGATCTTACAGATTTTCTGTTTCCCAGTTTTGCATGAACGAAATTCCCATAGGGTTCTGGGATCGATTCTTTAAAGAGACAAATAATTTATCGGTAAGATTATCTATAGGTAGTTAAGAGGCATTTGATGCTTAAGCAACATAAACAATTCTATAAGTTAAATATGCTACTGAAGAGTCTGTTTGAATTTATTAGATTTTTCGAGAGTGTTCGATAGTGCATTTATGGAGGTCATCATGAGGCGTGGGTGAAACCGCGGGGCACAGATAGTACTTGGATGGTTATTGTACATTTTATTTCACTAAATTAGGTACTTAAAAAACTTTTCGTAAGTTACGTTTTTATCAACACAATACTGAATTGAATAAGAAACGAATATAACTGAAGCCGATTTTACGTGTTTATTGTTTTGCGATATAACAATTATAATCCAAAGATTACTAATAAATTATTGCAAAGAACAATTACTCTGGATCAAAAGTAATCCTAGAATTATATAATTCCACTTCTAACAGTAATGACTTACACGAATTTTCTATTATTATCTATTATCTTAATCCCAACGGGGACTGTTACATAATGGTTACTAAACTGTAATATTATGTAATAAGCTACCTATTATAATTTAATATATTCGAAAAATTTCCATTTATGCGATTGATTTCTTAATGTAAATGTTTGATCAGCAACCAACTAAACACACCACAGCATAGTTTATTTTTTATCTTCATGCAGCAACCTCTTGTCCAGAGTTATCAAACGAAATTACTACAAAGTGGGACTAATTCTAAACCTTCCCTATTTATTATCTTCAATATTTCCCTCTAATCGCCAGGATTAATTAATTACCTTGCGTTTACTATCATGAAGATTCTATCATGGAAGTGTATTTTTAACCAAATTATCAAGCCTTTTAACTACAGTTATCATCAATCTATAAATTAGAAGTACATGTTTATTTGCCTGAGATAAAACTCGTACGATGATGAAATGATAATCTAAATAAAGTCTTGTTATTAATGGTAGTCGTTTTAAAGCAATACTGAACAGCAATGAAAGCTCAAGACTTGGGAATTATTCCAAGTGGAGTTTTTATTCTGTTACATTTCATCTGGGTAATGTAATGTTAGCGTTGGATCCTTTTATTTCTGTTTTTAGGGATATTTGTTTTCTCGAGTATTCGAAGTATACGAGGAAGTAACTGTTTGTTAGTCTGTGATGTTTGTAGTGACAAAATAACCGCACAAAATAGCCGCAGCCGTGGGCGGAAAGCTAGTTTATATAAATACTTATCGCACTTGTGAGTATAAAACATACAAATTTTACACACAATATAACCCACAAACTTAAGTTTAGCTAAAGTATAATCTTACTTTAAACTTCACCCCATAACCTTAAAATCCTCGAGATACGTACTCATTAATATTTCATGAACAATATTTTATAGCTACGCAAATATAAAGCGCATATATTTTCCCATAATACGATACTAAATAAAATGCTAACGTTCGTTTCGCACTGCTTTTAGAAATATAACGCAATATATAAAATGAACCTTGCCAGAAATATTGTATCCCTCATCCAAAAGGTCTTGATTTATAGGCTCCAAGGTATTTCACTGCTATTCCTACGAGCTAGGGATGTCTCATACCGAATGTTAGTTCGTGTTCCCTGTTATTTTAGTTTTTATTACTGTTCCTGTCTGTTATTTTTTATTTCACAGGTTAATAAGTTATGTTTTACTATCTTACCGGTTATAACTACGCTTATTTTGAATGTTTAAAAGAGAGAAAAACAACGATTCGAATATTTATAAGATGATTGTACAACTAGGTGCGCCCCGCTGTATCACCCGCGCAAGTCAGTTTCCCGTAGAAATGTCGGGATAAAAAGTCGCTTATGTGTTATTTCAGCTGTCCAGCTATCTACGTACCAAATTTCATTGCAATTGGTTCAGTAGTGAAAGCGTAACGAACATCCATAGTATATACTTAAAAACTTTCGCGTTTATTATATCGCGATTAGGTCTGTTTCCACTCTCATTCGTAGAAATAACTATATTTCTGATGGAAATATAATATTTTTCAAGCCAATTTTTTCATAACCAACAAGAGTAGCATATTCATTATTACAAAGCACTCTGTCAATCGATTAAGTGATTTTTTTAAATACACACATGTTTCAGTCAATTAAATAACAGTGATTTGTAACAGTGATAAAAATAGAAAAAAATAACCGTTAAAATTCACTGTTAACTCATACCACACTAGCACAGTCGAGTGTAGCAAATATATATGTTTAATATTCAACTTGAATACGTAATATTTAACCGGTATTGTATTCAATAAAAATCTGATACAATGAGGTCAACTGATACGAGTTTTGTCGAGGTATTGTACCTATATCGAATTTGATTTTCTCTGTGGAAACGGCTCTCAGCTGGTAGTTCTAGTATCTAATTTATACTATGACTATTGGGAAGTTTTTAAAAGAAATTTCTGGAAATTCTGGTTTTATTATTTTTTTATGTCATAGCGGGCAACTGAGCTGGTGGTTCGCCTGATGGTAAGCGATCACCACCGCCCATGAATATTCGCAGAGGTAGGCCTTTGCGGATGCGCCATTTGTTTTTAAGGTAAGGGTAAGGGAAAAGGAAAGGATTGACGATTGCGTCTCCCCCACAAAAGCATGCTATTATTAATTCACGCCGGTTTTCTGTGGGCGTGTTGTACTTTCCCGGTGCAAGCTGGCCCAATTCGTGACGAAGCGTGCTCGACTCCCACATTACATAATCCCCGTTAAAAGCGAGTGAATGCTTCCTTGTTACGGTTAAATGGCTAAATTATAAAACGCTGCTATGGGTTCGATTCCCGATGGAGAATAGTTAAAAAATGGAGTAGGTTTGCGAAAAAGCTAAGCACGTAACTTGCAATTTTAGTATTATTATTTGAAATTTTATAAAATTAGAATATCGGTGACGCAAAGCTTAAAAATAATGTAAAACGCCAGAAGCTCAATGGGACTTAAGAAGCATTTAAATTGATATTGTACAACTATCAATTTGATTGCTTCTTTAACAAAAAATAAAAAAATAAAATAGATATTTCGGTCGCAGAACGTAGAAGTCCACCGACCGTAAAGAAAATCGATCTCTGGATCAGAATGTGTAATTAATCAGCCCCTTACCCCATACGGACAGAATGTTCTATTATAAACGCAAGTTTGTATGAATGGATGTTTGTTGTTCATTCAAGCAAAAAATGCTAATCCAATAAACATGCATACATTATTATTTTAGAACATCTATAAAAGCCATTTTTACGGGAAGCTAGTAATACCAGTATGCATATTCACGTTTTGAATTAATTAATTTCAAGACATAGTTTATTGGGCACTGTAGTCTGAACTATAGCAGCCTATGCAACCTTACCCGTCCCGATTTCAGTGTAAATTCAATATATACCTATGTGTATTATCACAAGTAACCCTCAGACCGTGGTTAACGTGTTTTCGTTTCATACTCGGCTAGCATCCGATGTGGCAGAAGGTTCCAGAACCTTCCAGAATACAAATTAGCTCATTAGATTCCTTCTATCGATCCTCTAGGGACTTTTGAATTGTCCTTACGTATTTTGTGTAGCGACGTGTGCTGGGATCGCAAGATTACGACTGGTGTTTAGTAAGGAAGCCATAAAACGGTCTGAGCTATACGTTAACAAATGAATTCTCTAAACATAGGGCAAACGATTCTGTTCTTTTTAAATATTAGTGTTGCATCGATGACATAACGCATTTGTGTTGTAATGCTATAAAAAATACTGTTTATAGTATTGTCAGACATCAACTGTGTTTTAATAATGTGTGGCATAAATAATTGACAGTTAAGATAAAGTGGTCGCTTTTCAAAACTTGTCACATTTCGTTTAGCTATCGAATCCTATAAAATGTAGAATCACTTAGAACATTCGTAGGGATTGACGAGAGGAATAATAGAAGGGACTGGGAAGGATAAGGATAGGGATATGGGCCTCCGGCTCCCCCACTCACCGAACGAAACACAGCACTATGCGCTATTTCACGCCGGTCTTCTGTGGGGGTGTGGTACTTGCCCGGTGTAAGCTGGCCCATTTCGTGCCGAAGCGTGCTCGACCCCACATAAAAAATTATCAATACTAGTAAAGGTCTTCCCAGCAATCAGCCAGAATAAATCTATTCAATCAAGCGGCTCATTCGTTGGACAAAAACTATTTCAGTGAGAAAAACCTATCCCATTCTACCCTCATTTTAAACACTACTACATCCGACAAAACAACGAATAGGGGTCTCGGTTGGAGCCGAAAAGTTAATAGTCAATTAATCTAGCGAGGTGCTCCGTTTAAATTAGATCGCACATATAAACCCTACGAAGTATAAACTAAAACTAAGCAGTATACATTGCCACTTGAGTTCAAGAGTTTTTTAGAAAATAGGAAGTGGTTCTTCGATGTATGTCTTTAGAATTTTTAATGTAGTTTATGATACACGTACTGGCTAAATTCACGCATAATTTAGAAATTTGATTAAATACCTTACTGTTATAATACTCATTATTATAAGTATTCTCTTTTAGTTCTCGATAATGTACTAATGTTTATTTACTCAGGTTTTCTTTACTATGATATTGTATTTAATTTATACATATTAATGTAGCTTGGGTAATATATCCATATCACACAAAAAAAAAGCAATGCAAATGTTGTTTACGAAATATAAATATTATGGAAGTTGTATAAAACAAAAAATATATGTTTTATCCAGCTTCCTTCAATTATTGAATAATATAAAATTATAATTTTCATCAAATTAAGTCAAATTAAAACGTATTTCGAATCCTAATGAATTTGTAACAGAAATATTAATAAATGGCGGCCTGCGGTACATCACTCAAGGATCACATACACATTCGATGGTAAAATAAATATTGAATTCAAATCCGCAATTCAGTAGTAGATAAAGGGATAAGCGCGTTGATACAAACTTTACCTTTTTCTTATTACAAAAGTATAGATTAGCTATGCTGATTTCATTTCATAACAGATACTCTCCTTCTGATAAATCTATGTACTTTTATCATTCGTACTATTCATACTTGTATCAAACATAACACATCGCTCGTTGCATCGCCAACCAATAGAACTAATCCCTATTCAAAAACCAAAACAAACAGCTGCTATAAAAACAATTTGTCACGAAAAAATAACCCCGAGGGATTCCCAGCGAAGCAAATACAGACAGAAAAACAAACATCATTAAGGAAACGGAAGTCTGCATTAGCCGTTTCCTTTCGCCTATAAATATAGCTGTTGTAGAAATGTAGGATCCCAGATAGTCTAGAAGCAATGCCGACTCGTTTTTATTTGAGTTCTAAAAACGAGTAGTGGAAGAATTCGATTTCGAGATTGAAAAGTTGATTTATTTATTTAATTGGCAAGTTATTGAGAAACTATTGTACCAGTATTATTTCGATCTCCTACTAATATTAACGCGTAAGTTTGTAATATTTGTATGTAGTGTGTTAGTTATCCTTTCACATAAAAACTACGCATTGAATTAGAATGAAACTTTACAATTATCTAGCTTATACATCAGAATACACATGAACTATATAAATAATTACTACTTATACTAATACAAAAAAACGCGAAAGTTTCTAAGTAAAGATGGATGGATGGATCTATGTAAGTTTTCTTACTCGTTCACGCGAAAATAGCTTAGACTGGATTAGCACATTGACCAGGCGAAATTTTGTCACGTTGAATGGATGTATGTATGTAAGTGTGTAACTCTTTCACCCGAAAACCACTGGACGGATGTGATGTGTCTTCTATATCTGAATGATTCAGGGAAATACTTGAAACTGGTCGCGGGTGAAACGGCGCGGTACAGCTAGTTAGATATAAAACGAATCTAGATATAAATACCCATAATAGACCTAGTCTTAGAGAAAGACGTACAGTACCTATTGTGGAGAAAGGGCCCCAGTGAATGGAAAACTAAAGCTATAGCATAGTATATAGAAAACTGATTTAAATTTCCCTATAACAAAAAAAATCGATTTCAAAATGCAAAACACGAACAGACATCATAATGGGCTTTAATAGAATTTAACTTGCAAAAAGAAATAGAAAAACGATACTCGCAGACTGAGACCGACACTCGCCGACAAATGTTTACGCTCCCCAATAACGAGCAGATAAAACTCAAATGGCCGACAATGGCCGACAATGTCCTATATATTACTTGGAATCGCGCCCTCGCCCCTTATTGTTGCTTTTATGCCTTCGACAAACATTAACAAATTTACAAAAAAAGAAAGAAAATCTTTAATTAATTATTTTCCATCTACTTAAGTACATCATTAAGACCGCAAACGAAAATAAATGATGGACAGAAGAGATCTTGTTTTATTCTTCGGAATCATTTAAAAGTCCTTGGTCATTCAAAAAAATTCGAAGGAATATATCTAATACAGTGTGAGCATAGCTTCCATTGTTGTTTGGTCGACTGTACTGGTTTTTTGTATGTGTTTTTTTAAGATATCGATCTGATATCAATATATTTAATTGTCTTATGATGAAGACATAAACATTAAGGAATTTATTACCTTTTTAAACTAGCCAAAAAATTATATTATTTTACATTATTTACATGGTAATAATTACTATGAAAATCACTACAGCAATTTTTCCCCCATACAAACCATCACAGATTTTTTCACAAAGAAAATTTATCTTAGCAGAATAACTGTTAGAGCTATATAATTCAAATCATGATTACCAGTCAACTATAACGTCAAAATCTAACGTCTTAATAAACAAGAATGCGAGATGCCATAAAGTTACGGGATCAATCCGAGATGCAAAGTTTAGGGCTAACTCGTATTTCATTGGGACCGCAATGACCTTGGGCGATGAGAAACTATTTATGAGACAGACATTAATATCGTCGGATTTAATGGCCACTGGTATAAGTTATTAGGGCAATGCACTGTTTGTTGTGTGAACATTCCGATAGGGACGCTGTTAAGTGTATTTGTTTGATAAAACACAATAAAATAGAATGAGTAAATTAAAATTATTCTTGATTGTCATTTATCAAGATTTGATATAAAACCTTACCGCTGGGAGCAGCCTGGTCCAGAGTTTTATGAGGATTTTAATGATAGGTAATAAAAATTGGGCCCTTCATATTTCTATACTTGCGGTCCGCCCCGGCTTCACCCGTAGCACATATATAGCCTAAATCCTTCCTTAATAAATGAGCTATCTAACGCTGAAAGAATTTTTCAATTCAGACAAGTAGTTCCTGAAATTATTGCGTTCACCCAAACAAACAAACTCTTAGTTTCCAATATTAGTCTGTATAAAGAAGATGAAAAAGTTTAAGTTTTTAATAGAAATAAAGAATAATAATAAAAGGAATGTATTATTTACTTATCATAATATTGGCCAAGATATTGAATACTTTAATGTCACAAATTTATACACTGCCGTCGTTACAAAAATAAATCCGATGTAGGTATCTGATATCACAGCGAGCGAACAAAAAACAGCAACCCTCCTTAACAAAGTTGGTCGATTTCAGAACGTCTGAGTTACAGCGAAATCGTGGTTTTCATTAAAAATTCAAAGCCTATCCAAAGCAAGTTTAGTTTTTATTAAACGAGACTACGATTGGTCGGTTTTCCTCTCGCTCTGTGTTGAATATTGAAGGAGTTCGAAAGAATAATCCACTGTTAGTTGTAATACTTAGGTGCTCGCTGTGGTTGTTCTGGGAAGTTAATTTCATTGGTATGAATTAATACTAATTTTGTTCCTTTACTTTTTATCATTCGAATTATGGTATCATTATATAGTATTAAACAAAGGGTGTGTGGATTGTACGCTTAGAACTTTAAAATTACGCAAAAGTTTTGATGGTTTTTTTTTAATAGATAGAGTGATACAAGGGGAAGATTTATATGTACAATAATATCTACTTTTCCCAATCAAACGGGTGAAAAGCCGCGGGCAAAAGCTATATAGTATTTAATAAGTACATGCAACCAAAGTTAGGTAAGCATAAACCGACTTTATATAATATTTTTGTACGTCCAAACACAAAATTAATCGCGTCAATCGGTTGAAAACGCATTGTCAAACGAAACAAAAGAGAAACAATGGAATTGAGAACCTGCCTCGTTTTTAGAACGTCAATTGATAAAAAATTGAAAAATAAGATAATGTTGAACAGCTAAAAAAGCATCTTACCCTTAGCCTAGCAGATGCTAGACACCTAATTATGTGGCTATTTCTCAAGTTCCAACAGATTAACTGTGATTTATCCCAGCTCACTTTTTGTTCTCTTTGTTGGGGACAAACAAACGAGCGGTATTGTACTAGTTGATAAAGAATCAATATATAGTCTAATTGGTAATCCGCCATTTATTGTGCACTAGCTGTAACCCGCGGCGTTACTCGCGTGGTACCCGGATAAAAGTAGCCAATCTGCTAAACCAGACTATAATCGATCTCTGTATCAAATTTTATACAGATACGATAAGCAGTTTTCATGTGAAATAGTAACGATCATCCATACACCCATCCGTTCGTCCATACTAACAAACTTTCGCGTTTATAATATTAGTAGGATTCGTAGGATGCTATGTATGTATAAAACGTTTTGTAAATTTCTACAGAAACTATTAATTATGTTATAATTTGGTTCCTTTAATGTAATACAAGGATTGAGATATAATTTATAGTGTGGATTAGCATTTATTGCTTTTAATCAAGTCAAAGTAAATTTAATTTTTGAATGCGACTGAAAAGGACCCTGAACAACTTATTTCAATTGTGGAGTAAATTTTTCAAAGTTCCTTGACGTGGTTTGTAGTTTGGTGAAATCTAAATGCAATTCGGATCACGTCGCGGGTCACAACTAGTTAACATACCGAGAGTCAAACTACACTGCGACTTCAGTCACGTTGTGACGAATTTTGTGGGAGAAAGTCAGCGCTATATTTGAAGCAAGTAACAAGTTATTAGTTTTATGTGAAAAGAGACGCTCGTCCCGGCTCCGCCCGGATGTCAAGATTCCTGTTTTATCCCAAGGGAGCATTTATTCGAGATAAAAAGTATCCTATCACTCAAGTCAGGTCATATCCTGTCTTTATACCAAATTTCATCAGAATCCGATCGGTAGTTTTAGCGTGAATGACGGACAAACATCCAAACAAACAAACTTTCACATTTATAATATTAGTGTGAAGTGTGATTTGATATACACAGAAAAATGCGTCATCATCCAACTGTTGTGACATAAGTGTTTACATATTATACGAAACACAGTATCATACTACTATTTCACGCCAATCGTCTATGTGCTACTTCCCCGGTTCGAGCTGGCTAAATTCGTGCCGAAGCGTGCTCACCTCCCACAATATTTGCAAAAATTATACAACTTTAGCACGTGCTATTACACTATTAACGCTATTGAGAACCTTTTGATTTAACCACAGTCACTGAGTTATTCACAAAATAAATAATAAATATATCCCCTCATAGGAGGCCTGTGTCCCAGCAGTGAGAACATATACACTGATGATGATGACTGAGTTATTTAAATATATAAATGGTTGCCTGAAATAGATGTCTTAGTGCACGAATCTTTTTTGTAAAAACGTCGTTTTTCTATCTGTTATAGTTCTACAGTATTTCCATTAATTCATAAATAACTAAATACAATATCAGAAATATAAATGTTACCTTAAAACCTTCGATTGCACGAGTTGGCTGGCGGCCAGGGGGAGGGCCGGGCTGTTTGCTTCTAAATGGAGAGACTCTAATAAACTGCGCACTATCTGTAATAAGCCTTTGTTCGATTGTATGTGAATATCACACTTATATTATAAATGTGAAAGTTTGTTTGTTTGGATGTTTGTCTGTCAATCACGGTGAAACTACTGTACGGATTTTGGTGAAATTTCTTATACAGACAGGGTATGAGCTGACTTGGGTGATAGGATACCCGATTAAATGCTTCCTTAAGATAAAACTGGATTCTTTATCTCCGGACGGAGCCGAGATGAACGTCTAGTATTAAATATTCACAATATAATATCGCGTTAACTATAAAAATTAATGTTTTAATATCTTCAATGATAGTGAGCTATCTTTTTAAGTCTAGGATGAAACAGAGCATTTTCGGATATAAACCGAACATGAAACATTCATTTGTTTCCCAGTAAATATGAAATATACACAATTAATCACCTTAATTAAAGAAAAAAAATTATTACATAGATATACAAACAAACAAATAAAAATTATTACATAGATATACAGATAAACAGACTATAAATACATGAGTACTCACATATAAGTTCTTCACAATAGTTTAAAAATCACAGAATACGTTTATCGTACGTTTTATTAGTTACACTAGCCCTGGGCTAAAATTACACCTGACTTCCATCCTCAATTCGAAAGCTATACACACGTTTTATAAAACCTAACTTTAAAACGTCTGAAGTTATCTCCAAGGCTCGGCCACTGAGGGTCCAGGCGGCTCACCGCATGGCAGCCTGCCAGCGCCATAAATTAGGATATATCTCTCACTGTTGCGTTTACGACGTAACTTGCTCTCTTGAAAGATTACCAATTTAATTGCGTTATTTAGGGCTAGTTGTGGTTAATGTTACGTAATATGTTTCATAGAAGAGGACTATAATAAGGCAAAGTATAATAAGATTATATATAATTTTTAACAGAAACTAAACTTCCTTCAAATTGTCAGAACTAGGCCATATGGAAAGCAACAGCTTTCAAATAAGAAATCGATCATCAGACTGGTTCACCCAGTTAAAATTCATTAGGCAATGAATACAAAAACAAAAATTCATTCAAATTGATAACCTCTTCATTATTTTAAGACCATGTTACGTTATATAATGTCTGAATTGCGAAAGCACATAAAATTGTAAAGACAATGTCTATATAAATAAAAAATAATGTAACAGTTCGTGTAATACATAGTCAAATTAGACTACTACATAGAGAGATGGTTGGGCGAATTCAATTCTCTCACTTGTTCTCATACAGAGTAACGAAATTATTTGATTCTGGTGATACTCAGGATGGTCAGATACACTCATGAAATTATTGTATTGTCACGGATCCATGATAAGTGTACAAAGCTTGAATTATGTCCGTTTAATATGAATCAAAGCAAGTCTAAATGAGTCGGTTAAATATAAACATTCAAGTGAAAATAATTAAAGCGAAATTAAAATCTTTTTAACGGATCTTAAACGCGATTTAGTCATTATATTATTCGTCACGCGTAATTCGACAAACGCGAGTGGTCACGGTCACAAACTGTCAGTCTCCCCGTGACCACGCTCGCTGTAGTGTTTGAAACGTCGGGTTAGTAATATAATGAATAAATCGCGTTTAAAATACGTTAATTTTTTTTTTATTTCTGAATGTATAATACTCGCGTAAAATCAAACACAAGAAAATACTAAAATCGAGTTAAAAATAGACGCAGACCGATTCTCAGACCTACCCGATTGTACACAAAATTTCATCGGTCGGATAATTTTATCTATTTGATAAAAATTATTCTTAAAAAATAACGTATAATCATAAGTAGAAACCAGAACCAGGTTCTGACTCCAAGTTCAGTTAGCGTTAAACCCTGGGTGACCTATCTGGTATACCTAGTAAAATAAAAACATAACCACAACATCCCCAGTAAACACATTATCATACATCAAAATAATCGGTGAAATTCAGCACCGAGGCCCACACCCCAAGTTCAAATGAAGATCTACGCAATTTCCATTCAATTTGCTTTTAAAACAGCGATAAATTCGCGACTGACTCTTATATTTTATTCCTCACAATAAATTTTCGAAACTGGCGGCTGTAAAATGTTTATTGGTGGCTTAGTCGACATCTGCATCATTATCTTGTTATGAACTTTTTGTTTATATCCGTTTGTCGGTATACTAGCTGTTGCGAGCGGTGTTACGCGTGTATAATAATATAGTGCTAATTTTGTTATATATGGTGTCGCATATGTGACGTCATAGCTCGCAAATGGCATTTATAGTTTTATAGTTTTGCTTATGCCGATTACGAAAAAACTTATAAAATTTTCGCGTCGCCTGCGAAAAGAATTGAAATCTGGTGCTTATTTGTTGTTCCATTTTTGGTTTAATTCTCACAATTTAAAGGTCGTTTACTATTATGTCATGAATAATTCATAAGAATATTATTTATCCACAAAAAGCTGTATCCCAGTAAGGGTAAATAGCGCAATCAACCTTTTAATTATTATACATTGTTATTTGATTTATTGTATGAATTATTAAAAAAAAACCGTATTATCAAAAGAATATACATTAAAAAAAATTATTTATTTATTTATTTATTTATAATGCTTTATTGCACAAACTTAGTAAAAACAGCAAGAATACAATAAAAAGAAAAAAAAAGACATCGTTTGTGCACGAGAAGGCCTTCTTGCTTAACAGCAATCTCTGCCAGGCAACCTGGTTGGAAAGGAAATGTACGAAATTAGGAAAAAAATTATTTAAAATTGGAAGTTAAAACATTTCGCGAACAGCGCTTTTTATTTCTTTTCCATATAAAGCTAAAGAAGCCAAACACACGCTACGTTCAAACCGAAACCAGTAGCCCGAGTACCATAAGCCCTCAATTTACTCTAATAATACGTACGTAGAACAGAAACGGCGGGAAAGTATACATCCACCGCGTAATATGATGCAAAATACAGTTTCAGAACTGTATAAATTACCGAACGCAACATGGAATTATTCAAAATCCAAATTATCTATTCTATGGTGTTAAAAACCGGCCGAGGGAATTTGCGTGGCGCAAAACGGGACGCTTAGTTTAAAATTCAAATTTCGAACGTCTAACACGACGTACCTACAGCCCAGTCGATTTACGTGCAAATACCGCCAAGTTGAAGAGTAGCCCCCGACATCGGTATGGTAATGAGAGGTGGGACCAACCGAGCGCGGTCGGATAATTCTATTCATGGCCTGCGAAATGCACTGCAAATAGCGAATTAGTTTTACGTTCGAGAATCTGGGATATCGTGGCTTTCTTTGCTTCGTTATGAATTGGGTCACGGTAATTTGAGCTTTAAATTTGATGCGATAGCGTTTAAAGTTGCGTTTTATATAAATTACTTTGTAACCTTTTTAGAGAAATCACCTCAGCAATAAGACCGTTTGTTGTTTGCTATATTGTAATAATAATTAAAATTGTCTTTATTTTATAACATAATGAAATTTTGTTGGTTGGTTAAATCAGAAGACACGATTACCAACATACATATCTCCCCACCCAGACCCTACTTAACTGAAACTATCAAATAAAACCCACCACTTACATAATACATATTCAAAGTAATTTATTATATTGTATCCATATTGTGTGAAATAAAACTGAAATTGTTTTATTTTGCAAGCTTTGAATGTTGGTTCCATTAACCTAATTAATAAACACATATATCCGGTCATTGTTAAATAAGGGTTGAACACTTATTTACAATCTTCTTTAAAAAAGCACATCATCTATTTAACAGAATATGAGGGCAAAATTTCGCTGTCTGAAGCAGTTTTCTTTAAAAAAAAAAGCCAAGCGGAATCGAGTTTCAAAAAATCCCTCTTTTATTTAGCAATACTATTAAACTTTAACTATTAAATTTACTTATTTTTTTTTTAAATACGCTCGAAAACAAATCAGATAACTGTTTCTACAAAATGAGTGACGCCTCTATGGACTCCACTACCATTCCAGATTCTAAAATAACACCAAATGTCAGCAATTTCTTATCAAACAGAAAGAGAGTTTCGCTAATTGGTTCAACACCGGTTATCGAGTAATATAACTAAAATGAAAAAATACAGTATATCGAGAATCTCCTACGTTTTTGGAAACCTCGGTTAAAAACAGAATGAATGGCTGTTCACGGCGGACAAACAGTCAAAATTGAAGTAAACATTAATTTCCTAAAACGTTATACCCAACCTCTGCAAGGGTAAGTGATAATAACTGCACATAATTTATGTCCATTTCGTTTTTATTTAACACTGTCTTTCCGCCCCGGATTTGCCCGTTGTACATAAATAGCCTGTATTACTCAGTGAAGTTGCATCTTTCCATTGGTGAAAGAATTTTTGAAACTGGCCCAGTGGTTTTTGCGTGAAAACGTTACAAACATACAAAAGTTTCGTCTTTATAATATTAGTGTAGACGAAAAAATTCGTTCGGTTGTGAATTTAATCTTTGTAGATAGTTCTCTCAGTTTAAGCATAACTTTGGGTTATTTAAATGTATGTATGTATAACAAATACATAAAACATCAAGAGTACACATACAGATAGTGAGAAATACAGAGCGAAATTCGAACATTGCGCGAAAGGTAAAAACGTGGTACAATTCAAATCTTCGGCAGCATTTCCATATCAATGGGCCATATTTTACGAGTATCGTTGGGATGAGATGATATATGTGTTGAGAATAATAGACGCGATTTATGTCCACACTCGATACACTGCACGCTTTTAGATTCGTTACCAATTCCTATATTGAAGAGAATTAACACTTTACTGACACTTTACCCTTAGTTAGGCCGGTTATACACGAAATGGTTGTGATGGTTCTGCAAGAGTACGTAATTATTTCCGCGTTGCGCTTTTTAGTAAATAAAAAATATTTTTACCATTATTTGATAAATATCCGATTGCCCCGGCACACCATGCTTGACCCAGGATAAAACAAATAAAACCATTATTTTTAACGTGAAAAATATTTAATTTCCAACGAATGCAACACAGGCAGTCGCTTTTAAATAAAAGAATCATCAAAATCACTTCACAAAAATCCAAAAAAACAATCGTATGGAGAATCTTCTCGTATTTCGAAGTCGGTTGGAAACAGCCCATGATACTCACAGATACCGTGGCCTAGATTTTTTTTTAATCGGTTAACTAGATCTATCTAGGTTATCTCTATAGATAACGTCACGATCTATCAAGTTCACAATATACCTCTACAATATTAATATAGATGAAATATTTTATATTTATTTATTTATTCTTTATTGAACTTATTTAACAGTCGAGAAAAAAAAAGAGACAAATAGATAAAAGCTTACATCTAAGTACAATGGGCGGTCTTATCGCTTAGAGCGTTTTCGTCCAGAAAATATATAAGTGCAATTCGATCCCAGTGTGATATTTAAAACTGAACACGTAAACATACATTCATTTAGGCCCGTTTCCTTTTCTTACCCGATTGGGAAGAAGGAATGGACTGGGACCATTCCCTCTTTCCAGTCGTCATTTTTTTCCCTATCGCTTTCCCATTAAACGCATTCGCATAGGCACTGTCTCTGTGAATGTTCATAGGCGGTGGTGATCGCTTGCCATCAGGCGAACCACCAGGTCAGTTCCCAGCTATGATATAAAAAAGGTGTGTGTGCGATTCACACACGATAGAAATGAAACTTCAGTAAATCGACAAAAGAATGAGATGAATATATATAAAATAGTATGTATATTTCTGTCTCACTCTTTGCCGGCTTCATTCTACACATTTTTGTATTTGCGTCTCTTACCTGTCGTTTTTCCGTTGCATCAGCTTTGAAATCACAACGATTCTAAAGAAGTTTCACTTCAAAAAATTGTATTGTTAGCCGACAGCCGAGACATTGTTCATGCTGCATAAGATAGCTTATTAGCAGCCCTTCAAACTCTTGTATATCGTTAGCCCAAGTCATTATCAATTTCACCGTTCCAAAGAAGTTGACAAAACAAAATGATTCCAAAGGCTGAGGTATTTGAGGTGTTTCCATTCAAAAAAACACATTTATTTTAAATAAAAATCGAACACTCAAGTTGGAATTGTATTAATTTCAATTATACCCAACTAGGTAATAATTCAATTGAATTAGAACAAAAAATTAATAAAACCAAATTCAAAGAAGAATTCAATAAAAAACCCTTTCGCCGAAACTCAACTAAACTTGTAGAGCGAACACACAAAAGAAAGTACAATTAGCTTAAAACTCTTCGTAACACAATAAAATTAACGTTCAGATAGTACCCCCAAACCTTCTCCCACAACATCAAAGATACATTCGCCGAATAAATTAAACAAAATCAACAAAAACCATAACGTAATTGTAACACAAAGGAAAGGGAAATTATCACAAAGACAAAAGAAAAACCCGAGTGAATACTCCGGCGGGTCCATTGTTGCGCGTTCATTGATCACGAGTAACGGGTTCATAATGGAATTACCGAACAAACCGACCGACCGATTGCAAAATATAACCTATAATATTTGTGCGGACAGCGAGATGGCTTCCTTTTGTTTGCGGAGAGGTACACGTGACACTGATTAAACTTGTCAATTGTTTTTTATATAATTGCTTAATTTCTTTTGTAACGAACTTCCTTATCGCGCGTTGTGAAAGGGGGCTAGACGGAAAATGTTCTCACGAAAAATTGTAAGGACACTTTTTGCTATAGTAAGCTGTTGTAAGCTGTGCGGGGTGCGCCTGTTTCTCTGTCTGACTCTCTCTCTCTCTCCTATAGAAATGGAAGGAACTTCGTTCTGTCCGTGTTTCCCTTGACACCTCTCAACTTTTTTTTTATTCAGAATTGGGCGAGCATTTGACCATCGCTTCGTCTGATGGAAAGCGAGAAGCGTGGCGTCTGGGATGGAGCACGCTTACCCAATAAATACCTATTCACCGATTCATGTTCCATTCACGTGGATTATTTGATAATGTTACATCATCCTATTTATATCAAAACTGTTAAAAGTAAGAATACATGTGTATTTGTTACTATTTCACACAAAAACTACTGAACGGATTTTTATGATATTTTTGGCAGTGATGTAACTGAACAGTCTGAAATAAACTGCTTCTTTTGCCTCACCCTTCCCAGCCCACTCCTTTAGCACCAATCCTTTCTTTCCCTAATTCATTTAAGCGGATTATTATTATTTACAGAGAAACTCCAGACCTCCAGCTGATTTCATACTGATCGTCATGGGCGGGCGGGGATCGCTTACCATCAGGCGAATCATCAGCCTGGTTGGTGGCTCTAACATATAAACATCATCAAAAAAGAAATGCATTCACGCAAATTGACAACTTGTAGTCTTATATAACATCCTGTAATTTTCTTTTAAAATGACGAGCTACAGGCACGAGCTTCATTAAACAAAACTAACAATGCAGAAAATCTTGAAAAAGACGAAGAAGAGGTTATATCTTATTGGGCGTTCTCTACCATGCAATAAATGAATACAATATTTAGCAATGAATCGTAATTGTACCAAAGAATGTTATATGAAAGTCAAACAATTAAATTGAAAAGTTTCGCCCGCGTCGAGTGTCGGAACTCTGAACTTAGGAGCAGATGCCGAAAATTGCACGTTGTAGTTTAAATTCAATATTTCGTACGTGCCAGTTAGTTCTTTGTGAGTATGCGTAGTACAATTATATGTGTAAAGTGTTTATATTATTTATATAAGAAGACTTTTTATGTATGTCTTATAGTCTAGCAAACCTTCGGTTGACGGGGCGCAGCTAGTAGGAGTATAAATAATGGAGTTATGTTGATGAATTTTTAGGTCATAAATGGTTTTAATATAAGCCTTGAGGTTGACACAACTAGATCAAATTTAAATGCGATCACGTGAGAGGCACCAGGTTTTAAATTTAAAATAAAGGTTACAAACCCGAAAAAATAAGAGCCTCCTCATTTTTTGAAGTTGATTGAGAATAGATAAAATTTTAGTGACAGACACAAAAATGTTTATGTAAAACTGTAATGACGAATAAAACACATAGCCCAGTCCATCCTAGTGTTAACCTATTTTATTTCAACCAAGCAAGCCTTCCTTGGTCATCTTCATCTGAAAGAAACTCATAATAATCACTTGAAACGGCCGCAGAATTTATTAAAATAATTTCATCAAAACCAGATTAGAGGAATTCATTTACTTATGGAAACGTTTAAGCACACGAGTGTCTCGTAATTACTTATCTCCATCTCTTTCCCACTAATTAATAATGTGAGGCGGTAGGGTTGCCACTTGCTTGGAAAATATGTGAAAAATAACATGAAAAATAAACTGTATTTGAATTGAGAACCCTATTTGCACTTTAAGTTTGTTAATTTTACAAAAACAAGATTCGAAGTGATTTAATAAACTTAGGTGCATTAGCATCCTTACGGTTGATGGGATAATCATCCACCATACATTATAATATGCACTATAGTGAATTTTTGTTTTAATAAGTGGAATTTGGAAAATTTTCTATCCCCAACCTCATTAAAATCAAGGAAAAAACTAATGTGAGACGCCGTTTTGCCACTGATTCAAAGGTCAGGGCCTGCACATGACATTACAAGTACTTATTTCTTTTAACGTTAATAAATGAGTTATAAAAAGCAGTAGTTCTGTTTTTAGAGACACTCATGAAGAAAGTTTATCTAGCATGTATGGGTTGATGTACATTCAAACTATACTCTACATAACATTATATCTACTGGTTTATATTTCTAAAACTATAAGAATAATTTTCATGGAATATTTCACATCATCGAACAAACTAAAAGACATCGTCACTTGAATTGTTATTCAAAACAACAATGCCATTAAAATATTTTTACCATAAATAAAATTATGTAACTGGACATTTATTTCTACCCGACTGAACTTGAAAAGAATAATGAAGTGAGAATTTTTTGTTATTTATATTTAAACTTTTGAAAATACTGTTGTTGTAACCCTAAATAAACAAAACCGTTTCTATTGTTTCACAAATTCAGGGCTGGCTACCAAAAGTTTTTAATTCGCCCATAAAATTATTATAGATGGGTTGGGGCTAAGAGTGTAATGACATGTTGGCGTGGGTTGGATTTTATGTTTTATTGTGATTGTAGTTTATTATTTTAATTAAATTCTATAGTTTTAAAGTGATTTATACTTAGAGATTTAGTCGGTATATAGTTATAACTAATAGGGTAAAAATGATAAATGTTTGTTTTTTTTTCGTTCCGATTTCTCAGAATACCTAAGCATGAAGGTAGCGGGGATTTAAACTTACCGACCTAAAATTATAACTTTCCCTCATCTTGTATGAAAATATGCTATCATATTGTATAGTCGATCACTTCATCTGCGTGGATTTTGTTTTATATTAAATACTTGTGGTGAATAAGGTATTTATTGGGATAAGGATTAATATCATGTTTTTAAAACAGCTTCACAAAAAATCCATTATTTAAGAACAAGTTGGTTAGCATAACAAAGGTTATAGTGACCTAACCTTAAACATTTACGAAGCGCACACAGCGGATGCTCTGAATAGGAAAATCAATCCAGGATTAGAAAACATTCATCATTGGTACTCGCCTAGTGGTCTTAGCGTGATAATATATAGTCTATGGCCTTCCTCAATAGATAGGCTATCTAACGATCCAAAAATTTTTCAAATCCAACCAGTGGTTCCTGAGTAGCTCGTTCAAGCAAACTAGCAAACAATCTCTTCAGCTTTATAACATTAGTATAGATAATGTGGACACGTCTGTAAAGCTAGAAAGGTCAAGTCGGCAGAATCACTCGAATTATATCTCAAAATTTAGTGTTCATTTAGTGCTA
>NW_024045139.1:680757-714168 GCF_012273895.1 Zerene cesonia | reverse complement strand
CACTAAATGAGCACTAAATTTTGAGATATAATTCGAGTGATTCTGCCGACTTGACCTTTCTAGCTTTACAGACGTAATGTGGACCTCGTTTATAAGAAACATCCATTAAAAAACGCCTGAATTCCGATTCTGAATCGCCGATTCCGAAAAAACGCCTCAACTCTATAGAGATACTATTAAGTAAACAAGAATAGATGGGATTAAATATAAATAGAGATAAAAGCTGTAGGTCCGTGGAATACATATCGCGGCCGGCGGCATTCGATAGTCGGGCCACGTGTGAAATCTTACGGTATTCAATCTAAGGGGAATTAAGACGAGGATGTATTACCGACGTGAACTTTTTATTAAGGGCAGGCTAGGAGAACGACGATTGAATAGTTTCATATAAAACAATCATAGATTTAACCATATTCGCTCGGGTATGGGGAATCTGTATGCTGCAGGCAGCTGGTTTAATCGACTGTTTCATTGAGAGCCTCATCTACGATAATCTACTGATATCCAGCCCTCTCGTAAACAACAGGAGAAAAGAAGAAAAATTTTTAGTAAGAAAATATACTCTAGTCGGTTTATCCGTTCGGGAATTCTTTTATGCACACACATAAATGGTAAATACAAAAACGACATTATGACGATTCAAAAGTTTTTCTAGAATAAGTGTAATTGAATCCTACTAATATTATAAACTCGAAAGTCTGGTTTCATTAAAATGCATTAAGTAGTTTTTACATGAGTAGCAAACATCCATCCATCCAACATACAAACCTTCGCGTTTACAATATTAGCAGCATAAATATTTGAGTTTGAGATATACCTTACTTAGATAACCCTTATAAGAAATCCAATGCATAAACATACGAGAATAAATTTAATTATGATTAAATATGGCCTAATTAATCGCTCCTTAATCGCATCTCTAATGGCCTATAAAATTTACTCAACCTGTATCTATATCGTATATGTAGTAATTAATCCTTATCCCTGGGAATGTAATTATATCACGTAATACTGTAACTAAAATCAGTTATTACATCACAAAAACTATTTTAATTAAACAATCAATAGTATTACACTATAATTTATTTCTATTGTCGTAGTTTCGTATCATATTATCTGTGGCAATAATACATTGTATAGAACAACTGATATATAATATGCTGAGAGCATATGTATTTGTTTGTTTGTCCATCTTTCCCGAGGCAGCGAAGCGATTTTATTTTTGTGTCTGGATTAGGAGGCTGGATGCATAGACGAGTTTTTACGGCGTTAATAAATCTCCTTTCTATGGGAATTTCCTTTGAAGCGGGCGAAGCCACGGGCAGAAATCTAGTATAAAATAAGTGTTTAATAATATGTATTTAAAACAATACTTTTTAAGGACTTCCACAAGCGACTAAAACAAAACAGTCCCGATTTCGACACATACATGTAACATTTATTATTTATCCCAGTAATACTTATAAATGTTCATAAGTACATATCTTAATAGATATTTACGTGCTATGATTATAAATAAACTTATATGTCCCGAGAACAACTTTTTACATAATAAAACATACAGTTAATATATTTTTAATTTAAACACATGCGAAATACTAGCGATGTTTTTTTCGCTACAGCGCGTCTTGTCCCAACCCGTGAATATTTAATACGAAACAAAATAACTTGGAATTCTGAACGCTTTTTATAATTTCGCGCCATTTTTATTCAAATGTTTCTGTTTTGCGCTTTTGTTTTATGAATTAGGAAGTCTCTATAGCATACGATGATTTATGATCTTTTGTAGATGTAATATGTTTTGAAATTAATAACTTCATATATATTAATGTATATAAGGAATTTATGTATAACGAAAGACGTGTTATTATGACGAATATAATGTTAAATTCGATACTGAAATTAAACTGCTACAATTTTACACGTCATTATTACATGTACTATAATATTATAATGACAAATTTTTTCCAACATCAGTTAAAAATAGATTTAAGATACATTTACCTATGTTATATTAAATAAAAAATCTGCACTAACAATATAAAACTTGATTTTTGTTTCTTTATACACGCTAATTTCAGGAACTTCTCGACCGATTTCAAATTTCCTTTACTTTTATGAATATGTTTTGATCTGTGTGCTAACTACACAAATATTTTAAAGATTGTATTTTTATATGCTTGATAACGTTTTTACGGAAAAACCACTGGATCGATTTCAAAAACTCTTTCACGAGTGGTAGTATATATGTATCCCGGGTGAAGCTGGAAACTAGTAATTTATACATTTTTCCTTATGTAGATCTTACAAATAGTCATTATTATATTGAAACGTAAAATGATGGTCTTCCCTCAGCTGGTATTGTGGGAGTCGAGCACGCTTCGGCACGAATTGGGCCAGCTCGCACCGGGGAAGTACCACACCCCCACAGAAAACCGGCGTGAAATAGTGGCATGCCACTGTGTTTCGTACGGTGAGTGGGGGAGCTGGAGGCCCGTTTCCTTTTCCTCAGCCGTCCTAGTCCATTCCTTCTTTCCAGTCATTAATTCTTTCCTTTTCCCTTACCCCATAAAAGCGGACAGCGCATTCACAGAGGTACTATCTTTGCGAATGTTTATGGGTGGTGGTGATCGCTTTACATCAGGCGAACCACCAGCTCAGCTGTCCGCTATGACATAAAAAAAAGCTGCCCCTTAATACATAACACGCCTGTCTTCCCATTTAAAAATAGCACAAATTCAAAGAGCAATTAACCGACAAATTGAAAGTTGCGAAGTTCTTAGAACCGTTTAATGTAAAAGTTCATGCAAAAAGAGTTTAAAAACCCACAAGTTTACATCCGCTTCGCTCCTGATTACTAATTTTGCTTAAAAGGTTCTAACCTTAACCACTCCTAGTTACTACTAGATGTTATTAAGGTTTTATTTTAACATCTTATCAATTATACATCCTTCCTACTAATACTGTAAATGGGTGGGGGTTGGAGGAGTTAGACTTGAAATGATTCCTAACAGCTATATCGTACATTTTTGTTTTTGTATTTTGTAAATGGACTAGATCTCACTGGACTAATTAAACAAAGCGGACATTATTTGAAAATTTATAATTGCTTTTATCAATAAATTATTTGTTTTTTAAGAATTAGCTACAGATCTTATCTTATTAAGATTTTAAATACAGTAGATTTCTATCATTACGTAATTTTGAATAAAATCTATATTCATTACGTATGTTATCTGTAATGTTTTCCTTGCTAATACATAACTACATCTTAATCTAAAAGATCGATTCTGATAATTCACTTACTGTGAAAATTGTATATTTTAACTAGTAATTGGAAAGCAAAAGCTTCTATTAATATTAACCAATATAACAAAATAGAACAATCAATTTTCAAACTCTTTCCAAAACATTATATAACATTAAACATAAAACGCCACAATATTTAATACAAAACAAGTAAACAGATTTAGTAAAACTGCGCCCCAAGTGAAATCAGTATTCACTCCGAGTAAGTCCCGCATGTACTCAAATACACTGACAGAAACACAAGTTCACAGGCGCTCTTACAGCTCCCTCCATCTGAATGTAAATAAACGTTGAGGCTGTATACAAATAGGTGAACGATATGTAGTAGGTGAAGCTATGAGATAGCCGAAATGTGTAGCTATTAAAGTCAAAAATCTTTCCTTTCGGGCGTAGAAACACTGAGAACTTTCGATAACCATTAATAATCAATTTGATATACCAAACTACAAGTGTAACAGTTCCCAGTAAGTGATTTTCAATAGTCTTACTTAAATGTATAAAAATTATACTAATTTAATCAAAGATAAAGTGAGAGAAGTACATTTGAACAATATAATATAACATTATGTTATATTCAGTTACAATATTGTACAATATAATAGACATATTGTTATGGGTTTTAGATAATAGCATACATAAGTGATAATAATGTTTGTTTCCTAATTGCTTTGTTAGGTTTCATGAAAAGAAATCATCAAGATTAGTAATGTTTCCATAGTTCGCAGGTTACATTCAATATCAATGAAATGATAAAGAGAAATTTATTTTCCATTTCTTTTCATTTTTGTAATGCGAGATATGATTTGCGTGTCTGTGTGTGTGAGTATGTGAGAGTGTGTAAAAAAACAGTGTATTTGTGTGTGTATGTGTATATGTGTGTGTATGTAAAAAAACAACGCGCCGGGCCCCAAAACCCGTTCAGTCCGCATCACAGCACGTTTAACGAACGTTTAAGCGAGAGAATTTTTAAAACAATTTCGTGAAACGCCGCGCGCTTGTAATGTATTTCACTCCGGTGTATCCAGCTTTAATTATTTAAAAACGACACAAAGTTATGCTTTTTGTGTGGGGACGGGAATGGATTTATATTTGTAGACTTATGTCACATTTTTTAATATATTTTGTTGCATTGTAAGTGCAATACTGGGAGGTATTCATTCAATTTATAATTTAATCATGAATATTATTGTTTTTATTGTTTATATTTTCTTATATAACCCTTTTAAATAGTTAATATTTATTCTTAATGAATTGTAGCTGTATAATGTGTTTTCATCAGAGAATATAAAAGGCTGTCCTGTATTTAGCTAACGGAATAGGATAGCTAATACTACGCCAATTGTGCTGAGTAAATTAGTTAAGTGCGAATCGGACCCGGGCCACTAAGGGTTCCATTAATATAAGCTTCATAGCAACTACAAAAAATTGGTCGCCCATCCATTTGACGACCTTGACGATGATGCTACAATTTGTTTATTTGTTGTTATTGGACATGAGATATAGCCAGGTGACAGACGGACGGACAGATAGATGGACAACGATGTCTTATTAATGGGATCCCGTTATACCCTTTGGATACGGAAGCCTACGGATACTTTTTCTTTAAGGTTACCCATATAAAAATCCTTACAAGAACCCAGTTCGAATCATCTCTCAACTGTCACACTCAAATATACACCAAATGTTCACCCTTCCCCCATAAAATAGCAACACCGTTAATATTTTATACGTCGTTCATCCCTGTTTACGATTACTTTACATAACTGACCCTTACATAACTTTAATAATGGCCGCTAAATAAAAACCCTGTTCACTTTTATGCGAGGCAGGATGTATCGAAGATTTATTCGGGTAAAGCGTTCCCGACTTGCCTGTAAAATAGTGTATGCTACGGAGGCTTTAAAAGGTGGCTGAAAGAGAAAACTGCTTACATTGGAAGTGTTATATTATATGATCGAAACCTAGAAATGTAATAATGGTAACATAATTTATTATGACTTAAAAAGTACTACAAAAAGTTTACATATAGATATATGTAAACAGGAGATCCTGTACCTAACTATTAATTATCTATTGTTGAACCTGTAAACGTTTTTCTTAACATGTTTTTTTCGGGTTATGTATATATTGGGTTACATATTATTAAATATTGAGAAATAATTAAAAAACACACAAATAATTAAAAAAAATTCTTCAAGGTATTCAGTTTCATACAAGTTAAATAAACAAAAATTTACGAACACTGCGTCACGAGCATTTAAAATAAAGTAAGCAAATCTCAAAATAGGAGGATATCCTGTGTTTTAATCAGTTTATATCTGCGCCTCGCGATTTCACTTACGGACGAACCTGCGGGCAAAAGCATATATTTATGTACCTTATGTGATATTCTTGTACATGGGTCTGTCAAGTATCATTAGAACTCGTTCAGTGTTTTTCGCGATAACGAGTCACAAACATTCACCCATAAATTCTTATAAGCTTTATATTATTAGTAGGATAAGATTTCTCAGAATCTTATCCTACTAATAATATAGCATAGTATCTAGTCAGAGAAGATTTCCTGAATTCGATTAATATGCGAACAAAAAGTCTAGAACTCTGATAGTACAAAAGACTGATCACCTACTTGCCTATTAGGTACCGTAAAGAAAATCGATCGGTGCAGCAGATGTGATCTGCCCCATACCCCACAAGGGGACGCATTCTTCCTTTACAAAATAATTATATTCCTTTATCCTTTGCTGATATTTTAAAGTTTTCATTGTTTTCAATTTGAAAATCCTACTAATATTATAAATGCGAAAGTTTGTAAGGATGTGTGTGCGTTTGTTGCTCTTTCACGCAAAAACTACTGAACCGATTGCAATGAAATTTGATACGTAGACAGCTGGACAACTGAAATAACATATAGGCAACTATTTATCCCGATATTCCTAAGGGATACGGACTTAGACGGGTGAAACCGCGGGGCGCAGCTAGGATATATGTATACCTTTTTGGCTTACATTCGAAATGCACCTTTCTTAAACTTTAATTTAAAATGAACCGTATTTTCTTACACCCCAATAAACAGAATAGCTCACGTAAATCCGAACATACCAGAAGCCGGTGTATTCAAGAGTCAATAAAGCAGTTATACGAATCGGAGCTCTTTTTGCTAAGCCTAATGTGATTAAACTGAAGACAAATGGCGCTCGCTCGCGAAGAAATATCGTGGACTTGGATACTGGTCCGATCGCTTTGTATTGGTGTGCTTATTCTGAGATACAACATTGAAACGGTATTTATATTATTTTTACAATACTTGAGATATTAAAGGTTTTGATTAAGATTTCTACTTTAAAAGGCAATTTAAAATAATAGCTATGCATATGAAATTAACAACAAAATATTTAGGTAAGTTTCTAGCAAAATATAAAGTTTTAGAATAGTAACGCTAGTAGAAAATACACACAGTTGCCATTATGTTGCATTGTCTAAATCTAGCCATGTTAAATACATTTTAGCATAAAACCTAACTGAGAGTTCCTGAAAGATGCTTGCATTCAGTCATTCCCAGGTCTTATTTACCTTAAAATAATGAAAAACTCCTCAATAACAATACAAATCGTAACGATATCGTATCGCCACGCTCCCGATTCTCGAATAACTCGTATCCGGGGCAAAATGGACATCAGTTAAAGGATTTGTCTGGACATGTATGGATGTGTGTGTCGGGTGCGCTGCACATACAGATGGCGGGATTATATGACGCGGACTTGTTTCGTAAATACATGGGAATCGCGAGGAATTGGCGAATGCAACGTCTTCTTTGATGTTTAGATTGGATTTGTTTGTATAAATGACAAAAAGACGCAGGTTCGAATCGCACCTCATGATAACTTTTCCTAACAATACATTTCGTTGTATTTCTTTTTCCACGTAGACGAAACTGCGGGCGGAAAGATAATGTTACCTTCTCAATAAACTGCATGCTGCAAGAAGAAATAGCGCTGTTCCATATATTACTTTTCTATTAAATGCATAGAATACAGAATCAATAACCATACATTTTTCGCACGCATAAAAGTCGACGATAGGGCTCTTACAAAGTTGGTAGGGGACGTGGGTCTAAAATGCAGCTGAACGTAAAAAATATAGTTAAAACTAGAGCATTAGCACAAATATTAAGATATTTTAATAAGTGGAAGATTGATTAAGTGGAATTGATTTTTAATTACATGAACTGATTTTCGTATTGGTTCCAATTAATCATAAAATGCAAGAATCATAACTTCTACCTCATTTATGTATATTTTATTTACTTAGTAGCTATTCGCGCCGACTTCGCCCGTGGTACATATATAGCCTATGTCACTCAATGAAGTGGCTTTCGAAAGGTAAAAGAATCTCTGAATCTTTCCGCAGGTGAAAACATTACAACCATACAAAAATACAAAAGTTTCCTCTTTATAATATTAGTGTAGACTAGGTGGTGGAGTATATTCAATGTAATTATACAACAAAAAAAAGGTTTTTGTAGACATGAAACATGCAATCTATTTTCACGATATAATCTGAACCAAACTTCAATATTTATACAAATAACATGAAAATAATATGAGAATTAAAATGTATTATTACACGTAAGAGACATTTTAGCTTCCCCGTACCCTATAGGCCACGTATTTCATTCCAACTGAGGTCACCGGAGAGAAACGAGCGACTAAACTAGACATTCTTCTCATTTCTTTCCTTTTTATAGCATCGCCCCAGCTGTTGGATGGGGGCAGACTTAGGCGTACAGTTGTAATTGTCGCGTGTACATGGTCGTTTAAAGAATTAATCTAAATATATACAAACTCCATGTCACATTGTTTACACGACTCCTAAACTACTCGACAGAATTTAATCAAATTCGCACACCATGTCCAGTTTGATCCAACTTAAGTGATACGATAGTTTATATTATTTCAATTACAATAAATTACTACCCGAGCGGAACCAGGGCGTGCACCTAGTTTATTTCATAAAATACAGTATTATAACAAGAACTCACTAGTCTACAGTCTACAACATAATTTAAAAATAATTGGATAACTTACATTTTTACAAAATTCATTTTCCTCATCAGTTTAAGAAAACTTATAATTAAAAACGATGAAACTATAAAGTTTTCGAAGCACTAACGTACAACAATAAGATTGAATTAAAGAGAATGTATAAAAAATATATAAAGTTAAGAATATTCACAAAAGATAAACCAAATACATAATATCAACACCAATTCATTACAATTTAAACCATAACAAGGTTTCGTTAAATATATAATCTCTACTCCAAACTTCAGAATTGAAATTACTCGAGTTCTGAAAACATCCATTATAAGCCAATCGAAACGTAGCCCCTCACAAGATGTTAAACTAATAACAATTAACAATGGAATTATTAATTGAAATTTAAATAACCGTTCTGTCGTTATAATTGGCGGCGACAGTGAATCGGCAAATTTTGTAAGTGCCAAATTGAATTTATTAAAGTAATCGCAATTTAATAACATCTCTAGACAGTTACGTTTTCGGCTGTGTGACGTTCGGGAGTGAAAACAATTGGGAAATGTTTTTAGATGATAATTGTATGATGATTTAATTATTCAACGTTATCTTATAAGAAAATATTTGCTAGTCCATCGTTACAATCGCTTCGTGTATTAGTGATAAGTGTTTATTCTGGTCTTAACGTTTGTTTTGCTACCACGAAAATTACGAATCTTTAATTTCAATTCATCTTCATAGTTTTTTTTTTTGTGAAAATACATGGAAAATATCTCATAGTTTAATTTTTAGTTTTATAGCATTGAAATGCTTTATAAATTAGAAATTTTGAAAGAATAGAAAAAATTTGATCACGAGGCAGGATTCGAACCTGCGTATCTTGCCTAACCGTAGTAATCCTGCCTCGTGATCAAATTTTTTTTATTCTTTCAAAATTTCTAATATCTCATAGTTATCAGAATTATCGAACGCACATTTTCCAGTGGTATACGCTAATACTTTGAAACATTAAGGAATTTACAAATAATAAGATAGCAAAAAATAAATTTCCTGATTGAAATTTATCATAACATAACAAGCAGTTTTATTATGGCGAATTATTAGACGAGACAATAATTAGGGATGTCACGTTCTTTTGGGGCAATAAGTATACAGTATTAAATTTTTATTTTTCTTTATTTTATATAAAAAAAAATCGAAAATTATGAGAAGACTGTTTGTTTGTGTAAATAGAGTTTTTTTTGTACTGTATGTACAGTACTTTATTGTTCACATTAAGAGGAGAATACAATTATTACTTGATATAAGGTAAACACTTTTTTATTAAATACGGGGTGGCAACCCTAAAGACAATATTAACATGATAAAATCATACAAAATCTGCAAAAATTCAATTCAAAATTAACATACCAACAATTTTTATTTCATGGTCTTATCTTTTATTCCGCTTATGTACCAGAAACATATTATGGATTAAAGGAACAATAAGAAACATGCTTGGCCCGCGGGTCCATCTGCGGCTGACACCGTGCGCCACAGCCAATAGCTGATAAATCAATTACTATGCCAATCATAACCCGATCTTCAGATTAGCGACTGTAATATCTATTTGATTCAATAATAACCACCATTATTCTATAAATACTTAATTGATTTTAATGATTAAATAATTTCGGTGCGTAACAAGTCCATTCCAATAAAACTTAAAAATACAAGTCAAACACAGAACCTCCTTCTTTTTGTTTTTCGAAGTTGGTAAAAAATTTGCAATTAGGTTTCTTGTTTTCATAATAATATTACATAGAACACTATAAAAAAAAGCTTTGAATGTACAGAAGACGTGTAAAATGATGAGGCAACTTAATTCAGTTCAAAAAACTCGTCACTCGGTTCGGCTGGTCCGCACACACAGGACTAATCGGAATCTGTCAACATACCGACCCGCACTCCATTAGTGCAATGTTTGGTTGCCGCCGCCACGCCAATTCTCTATAAATACAATAAAACTGTCGTGGAAAGATCTAGAATTTTGGTTAGATACAGGCTGTTGTTTGTCTTGTGTTCTGTCTTCGAATTTTCCCGCGCAAAATATACATATGAATCAATTTCTCATGCGGTATTTTCAATTTAAAGACCTTCAAGAAGAGAGTGAGCAACTGAGCTGGTGGTTCGCCTGATGGTAAGCGATCACCACCACCCATGAACATTCGCAGATTTTGTATGCGTTCAGTCTTAATTATGATTTGGATAATGGGGTTACACGTGTACATTATAAATGATGAAATAATTAACATGGATTACATGGGTTATGCACCTACACACTACACGCAGATGCAGTAACTATAAGAATGCACAACCCGCTTTTTAGGGGATGAGGGATAAAGAAATGATTGACAACTGAAAAGAAGGAATGGGACTGGGAAGGAAGAAAAAGGAAATGGGCCCTCACTTACTTTAATGAATATTAACCCAAAGTTGTCGCGACGTGGCCGGCCGGCCAAGGTGACGTTGTTTTGTTATTTTCAACCAACTTAAAAAAATGAGTTGGTTATCAATTCGACTGTATACTTTTGTATTTATTAGCTCATAACTTTTTACTGAGTGAAGTGATTTTTTACATAAAATTTTTTTCAAGACACTCGCTGTTTTGTTTCGTTGGATCACAATGACCTTGTAGCACATGACCTCCAGCCAGTAATGAGCAACAAAAACAATTTATCCGGGACAAACGATACAGTTTATGTCCTCAGCTGGTCATCAAGACGCCGCTGTTTGGCGTGATGAACTTCCATATCATTTTACAGAGGATCGTAAACCGTCGCGTAGTGCGGGAGCTAGTTCTGTAATTCTTCATATCTTGTTAGTTTTTGACATAATTGAATTATTGATTAGTTAGGGAATGTTTTATTTATTTATTTAAAGAAAGGCTTACCAATTAGATACATAATTTTCTAATGATGCATTATGTTTACGGATGTGTTATGTTCTTACTATAAAGATGTTATACTCGTATAAGTTACAAATAAACAGCATAAATAAAACAAAATAAAAGGAGTAACTTTACAAAACTTGTCAGACTAATTCAAATCCAATTATTCTATTTGAATTGAATCAAGGAGCGTTGAATCGAAACAATCATATTTTCTATACCTTTTATATTTTCAAATACACGTATTCATAAATATCAGTGGACGATAAATTAAATTTGTAAAAGCAGTAATTAGCAGACAAGCAAAAAATCTATAGAAAAAGACAATGAACGCTTTAATGTGTAAAGGGTTTATCGAGAGCTGATTTTCCTCCATACAATGTAACAATGCTATTATGCTATCTGTCCCTTTGATTATAAAAGTAAAATAACTTTCTTTTCGTTTCTTAAAATTGAATTGGGGGCTTTAGTCTGGAAATGAATCTACAAATTGAGTATCCTTTACAGGTTTCTGTGGGTTTCCTCAAAATGCTTGATATAATTGAAATATTAGCATAAAGATATTCAATTATTATGTTACCATTGTTAGAAACATTGATTTTCTTTAAATAAAGACACTGTTTCTCGTAAAATAAATACCACAAAATCTATAAGAACTTTTGATATCAATATTTTCATGAATTGGCCTAATTATGTGCTTAATTTGAACGTAACAATACTATTAGGTCTACTTGCATACTCTACAATAAAAAAAAATCGTTCAGTATTTTTCAAGTAACACTCATACTTATCCAGATCCGTGGTCACTAACCGCAGCGGCAATGCATATTTATCATAAAATTAATTTGCTTATCGTTCCCTAGACTATAAATTTTGTACAGAGGGAAATTTTACGAATAACCACAAAAAATAAATAAGCGGAGTTAGTTGCCTTGCGACACGATTTATGACCACCCAAGTTTTCAAACTGTAAGCGACGCGGACGTAAAAGTTTTTTTTTATTGAGATAACTTGTTTCGAATTTACGGTATACGATTTACATTTAATAAGTAACTTGATCCGCTTCGACAGGACTCCAGCAATTCATCCAAAACTTGAAATTATTCGATTTGGCTTCGGATTTGTTGAAATTATATCGTAATACCGCTATTTCTTGAGGTTTCCCGAGGTTATAGAGGTTAAAACCGAAACTTGGCTAATTTTGAAATAACACGATTTCATTGTATTCAAAGGTTATTTGATAAACTAATTTACTAATATATTAAATTATAATATATTTTTGTATTGTTATCTGCATGGTTCAGGCGCACAATATCAAATGAAGGTAAACCCGTTGATTAACACTTATACTATGACTAGCGGGCCGCCCCGGCTTCGCCCGTGGTACATAGCCTAAAGCCTTCCTCAATAAATGGGCTATCTGTGGTAATGGGTTAATTTTTTTTCAAAACGGCCCAGTAGTTCCTGAGATTTGCGCGTTCAAACAAACAGACAAACAAACTCTTCAGCTATATAATATTAGTATAGACTGGCTGCGCCTCGTGGTTTCACCCGCGTAAGTCCGTATCCCGTAGGAATAGGTGGTTAAAAAGTTACCTGTATGTTATTGTAGTTGTCCAGCTATCTATGTACCAAATTTCATTGCAATCGGTTGATAAGTTTTTGCGTGAAAGAGCAACAAACGCACACACGTCCTTACAAACTTTCGCATTTATAATATTAGTAGGATGAGTAATTTCCTGAGTACATTTTTTAAATCAAAATAAAAAAAACACAGAGCATGTGAAAGACAAGTAATTTTTTTGTTAATATTAACACTCTTTCTCTTCCTATTTCTTTAGTTATTAGTTTGCTTAGACGTTAGAGGATGATACATATTTATTTTATCGATACAACCTACCATAATAAGTATATAATATCGACCATATTGCTGTAACAGTAACGTCTAACTATTCAAACGATCCATTATCTACAATATTACAGATATACCTACAGCGTTACTAATAAAGTTCCGTTGTCACTTATCACGCTCTCAGTCGAAACACAAATCAATTCAGTAATCATTCCACCCTCATACCATAAAACCATTCCCCGTTATAAATAATCTCTCATACAATACACATTCTCCATAAACACATTGTTCGTTTGTTTATGCGCGCGGCTTTTCCCGAAATTTGTAACGGATTAACAGAATTAATTCGCTAATACGTTTATTTTTACATCGTATTTTTACAAAGTCCCCAATTTTACGAGGGCGGCGTAAAATTTAAGCCCCGATAAGCCGTCACATAATCAATTCCGACTTTTCTAGAACATTTACACTTCGTAAATAAAAACCTTCCGATTGTGAAGTGGTTTTTATTTAGTTACGATGATGTGATTGATTTTCAATCAGAGGAATGAATTATCGATTTACAGATTTTTCATTTGAATTGAAATCAAAGATAAAAAAGAATTTTTATATACACGATCGTGAGATATATTATGTGGTTATGGTTATACAAGACTATTTTATGTCAAATCTATATATTATAGTTATATTACACATAATTAAATACGATAACAGTGTAACATACTATGGTGGTATAGCAGTGTTTTTCTATTCATGCAACTAAAAGATTATGATGTTATGTTTCGTATTTAAAGTATCCTAAAGCAGTTGTTTTTCCTACGTAGGGCTTTTGTCAGAGTAACAGGAACAAAATGTTGTTGACAGTGATAGTGATGATGATAAAAATATTATGATTCTCTTATGAAAGTTCTTCTGAAATTAAGCAAAAATTGTTCATGTTTCTTTGTAATATCCTTTTAGTTACACTAAAGTAAGTAAAGTAACAAACTAACAATATTAAGATTGAAATACTAACATACAGCTGAAATAAAGTATATATTCTACGTAGGAAATCCTTCTTTAAATCTTAATGCTGTTAACTCAAAGTACGTATTGGGTACGGCGCCATCTCGCGGCTGGTTGCGGCGACCATTCGAAAATTCCAGAACTTTTCTAATTCCGAGCGCACTTCAAAATGTATGAATTGTTTTAATTTATGTTCTCATCGAGGGGATTGTTATTGTTTCACCAACAAACAATGTGTTTTCGTAGAAAAATAACATCAGGTATCGTCATCGTTACAAAGACCTTTTTGAAAAAGTTATCTTAGATATTTAATTTTTGAGTAGTGACCAAAAAACGGACTTATACTCTATGTCTATTAATATCTCTCAATATAGTTACGAGCTATGTTTACTTGGAAAATTAATTAAATTGTTTCGTTTTTAATTAAACCATTTCCAAGAAACTTATAAACAACCATATATTTCATCTTAATAAAAACAACATTAACTTTCGATATATACAACAACGAACTTTACAAGTTCTATAGATTCTAAGCTCAGCTAAAAGGTTTCAATATTCGATGGGAATACATCTCCATTCCATTCCGAATCCCGCAACCTCCAGGATTAAGCAATCGTAACGTAGCAAGATTCGTAGAACCACCGTAGAGCTCTCGTAGCGTAACCGTCTGTACGTGTGCTACATAGTCGGTTTTGAGAAACAAATATTTTATGAATTATGAAATCAAATTAATTCAGTGCAGTTCTTAACAATAAAATAATGTTACTGCAAAACTGTAAATCTATACTAATACTAACTGTGCCCCGCGGTTTCACCCGCGTAAGTCCGAATCCCGTAGGAATATCGGGATAAAAAGTGGCCTATGCGTCATTACAGTTGTCCAGCTATCTACATACCAAATTTCATTGCAATCTATTCAGCAGTTTTTGCGTGAAAGAATAGCAAACACACACACATCGTTACAAACTTTCGCATTTATAATATAAGTAGGATTATAAAGGAACACTAATCTCAGGAACTACAGGTCCGATTTAAAAATTTCTTTCAGTATTAGAATTAATTAATTTTCCATTTATTGAGGAAGGCTTTAGGCTATATATGTACCACGGGCGAAGCGAGGCGGACCGCTATTGTGAAAATAAAATCACTCCGTTTTTTTAGGGATAAATACTTTATCAAGAAAAAAAAAATCCTTTCGACTACTCACAACACATTAAGTAATAGATTTAATAATTTTATGTGTTATCTAATAAACTTAAGTTTTATTGAATACCGAGTAAATTACGGTTTGCAAACCAAAAGCATATGTTGCACTGAACACAAACGTTAGCGAAATTTAAAAACACTACGGTTTTTGGGTTTGCCTCTTTTTAAGTTTGTTTAACACTTCAGCATAAATATTGCCTGTAAATGTTTTATCTATCGATCCGGCCTGGCTTCATCCGTGGTACCGACATACTTTCTCTCCATAAGAACCTTGCTTGTGTAAAAAAAAATATCCGAATTGGTCTGACCGTTCTCCATTTTTACGCTAAGCGACTAACCTGTTCAAGTGAATAGGTAAATATAAGTATATTAAATAGATACTAGCTGTGCCCCGCGGTTTCACCCGCGTAAGCCCGTATCCCGTAGGAATATGGAGATTAAAAGTTACCTATTTGTTATTCCAGTTGTCCATCTGTCTACGTACCAAATTTTATTGCAATCGGTTCAGTAGTTTTTGCGTGAAAGAGCAATAAACACACACACATTACAAACTTTCGCATTTACAACATTAGTAGGATAGGATAGTAGGATATATTCAATATTTTACAATGAATTCGTTCGGTACGTTCTTTTACTGACGAAACAGTGGAAAAGATGTACAAAGACAATCTACAAGCTCGCTTGTTAACAAACATGCAAATAAAAGTAATGCACTCCGATCACACAAAGACCCGCGATAACACAGCTCGCAAGCCCATCTAAACACATTTACAGAGCTGGAGCTATGTTCAAATCTAAGCAGAATGTATCTGCAAAATGAAAATGTGAAGAATAGAAGTTAAGAATCGAAGTCCTAATCCAGGGTGCGAATATCATGTAAAGAATTAGCTGCGCCCCGCGGTTTCACTCGCGTAAGTCCGTATCCTATAGGAATATAGGGATAAAAAGTTTCCTATATGTTATTCCAGTTGTCCAGCTATCTACGTACCAAATTTCATTGCAATCGGTTCAGTAGTTTTTGCGTGAAAGCGTAACAAACATACACACATTCTCACAAAATTTCACATTTATAATATTAAGTAGGATAGTAGGATATGCGAAAATTAATAATAATCAAAAGTTGTCGTGACGTGGCTGGCCGGTCGTGGTGACGTTGTTTTGTTTTCAACCTACTTCAAAAGGAGGAAGTTATTAATTGGACTATATTTTTAATGTATTAGCTCATGACTTTTTATTGGATGAATGATGATTATGATTCTTTTTTTGTTTGTAGCTGGTGCCTGCCATGGACCAGTTCTGATCATTTGAATTTGTTTTTTTTTTATGAAAAATATTATTTTTTTCTTTTATTTATTTATCCAGTCATAGCAACAATGTACACATTAAACTCTAAACATAAATAGTTGGCCATGATGATGATGATGAATTACAGGATATGTATTGATGATAATACTGTATTTTTATATTTTAAAACATAAGCTCTGTTTCAAAATTTTCTGACGTTATGCGGCAACGCACAGATTGTATATCTATAGTGACGTAATTAGATAGTAAAAAAATGAAACATTCCGGTCGAGGCATTAATCTGTGTCAACAGGCCGTCGAATTCGCAATTATGAAGTTGATCATAAAGCAAAAAATCTAACATCGAGAGCACGAGGGGCC
This sequence comes from Zerene cesonia, assembly GCF_012273895.1. Taxonomy (NCBI): domain Eukaryota; kingdom Metazoa; phylum Arthropoda; class Insecta; order Lepidoptera; family Pieridae; genus Zerene; species Zerene cesonia. Next base: position 697,166 of record NW_024045139.1, on the reverse strand, counting down.
GAAATATCGTTTTGGGTGTAGCCTCAGTTATGGAGTTCAGTGTTTATACTCTAGGATTTCAGATAAAAGTGTTTAGTTTTCAATTACTTGTGTCTGTAGGCTATGTGTTACATGGAATATTTCCAAATTTCAAAAGATTTTGAAATATTTGATCCAAATCTCATCAAACTATCTATAATGTTAGTTTATTTTCTTTAGGGAATACTTCCACAACATTCTTTTTAATTTAGGTATAAATCGTTTTATCGAGTTATATTGTCATAATACTAAATGCTGCATTACCACAGATAACATAATAATATGTATTAGGAAGTTATGATTGTATACAAAAATATAGATATAATAGGCATTTCATAAAACATCTAAATAATTACTTTGCAACAAACAATATTGAATTTAATTAGTTAACTAACATGGGGCGTGGTCAGTAGTAGGATGGGTGACCGCCAAGGTATAACGCGTGATGCTAATTTTATGATCAAAATTGTGTGGATATGGGAGGAACTAGCTTTCTAAGAAAAGAAAATCGTCAAAAATCGTTCAACGAGTAACAAATTATGCTGAAACAAACACAAAAAACACGCTCGTAAAATGGACGGGTTCCGCTCGCACTTCCTACCCAGCTTAACCTGATGTTATTTTAATTTGCATTGTATCCCAGATGTGATGAATGCGAAAAAAATCGCCTTTGATATCTACTTAACTATATTTACTTTACCATTCTGTGTAAAGCAAGAGTATTTAAAGCAAAAACTTAGCTAAAGTAATACGTAATCAAATACGAGATATTCCAATTTATGCGTACAATCTTCAAGTAGAAGTAAGTCGTAATATGACTTAATATTATTTCACAAAACTTACAATCCACATGGAAAACTGGCAAGAGATGGCGCAGGATAGACAAATCTACTAATATTATTGGTCGCGCCAATATATATATTAATTTCGATATTAAGCGGACTGTAAAACTTAATCTATAGGTGTAGCGAAAAAGGGAAAAACGGGAACACACGGCACATACCTCGTCTGAGGGAGTAGCGTCCAAGCAAGCACGCGGCACAGCACCACGCGGTCAAGGGTCCTCCAGCTCGGGCCAGGCAGACCAGGTCCAGTCCATCACTCCACACACACTCACACGGCGGTTCAGCGCGACCAAATGGGAAAGCGGTTACACTAGCACAATGCCTGAGGTATCTAGAGAACCTCGTGAAGGTTCTCCGGCGGCTGCGGGTTACGATCTTTATGAAAGATCTCTTCGATTGATGCGGTGACAAGAAAGCCTCATAAAGGCTCTCCGGCGGTAAGCGAATTATACACGAAACGTCTAGAGGCCACGTGAAGGCACTCCGGCGGTTATTGAGATCCGATCGTCACGGAAGATCGATGCAGACTGTGTGACGTATATGCGTCACTACGTCCTATAGGGACGTTGCGGGTACTTTAAAAGTGTGCGGTGATTGGTTGTGCTCGCATGTAAGGAGGGTAGTTGGATTACACCACAAAATAATAAATATTTAATTTTAATTCACTATTTTAATAATATTGGCGTTACCAATTATAAACGCGAAAGTTTGTAAGTATGGATGGATGAATGGATGTATGGATGTTTGTCTCTCTTTCAAGCGATATCAGCTTAACGTATGTGTTTAAATTTGGTACAGAGATATATTAGTCTGTGTTAGCACAAAGGATACTTTTTCCCAGGCACTACGAGTGGCGCCGCGAGCTACAGCTAGTATCAAAGTCCATATCACGTTAAATATCCCGCTTGCCGTTCGATCACCGAAGTTAAGCACCGTCGAACTCGGTTAATACTTGGATGGATGACGTCCCAGAAACACGTCATGTTGGTTTATAATTGAAAAATTTTAATACTCGAAACATAGTAAAGTATTGAATTCGAACAGTGAATAAAGACATGAAAGTTTTGTATTTTTAATTTGTCTGTTATGTAAACAATAATATATATAAAGTTATCATTCTATTGCCCTCAGCCCCATAATAATAATTATAATAATTTATTTTCTCATCACAAATGATTATCTGTACAATATATTGTTGAATCTATTGCTTATTACTAACATTTGTGAGAGACTGGTGCCCAAAGTAAGTATAGAATTTAGGGTTACGGGTCACCAGGCCCCCAAGAATTTACATTTACATTTATAATACAAATGAACATTATGGACATTTCTGAAATGATGAGAATTTTTGAAAAATATAATATATAAAGTACTTATTATACTAATGGATGTGTTATATCTGAGAGAATGAATAATGTTGAATGTGATAGTAAAATGTGTGTATGTGTGTGGATGTGTTTGTGTGTGTGTAGGTGGGTGAGTATGTGCTGGTGTGTGGGTGTGCAGGTGAGATTGTGCGAGTTAACCTCTACATTTGTTCTGATTACTTTGTTATATCCATATTCAGAGATTCATATATTTTTTTAATTGTGGTTTTCTGTGAGGTTTACCAATAATTTTTTTAAATAATGCACAAATATGAATTTATAGACATTTATTCCACAGACTATTCTAAGACATGAATTGCTTTGCTTTTAAATTGGTGGCAACCGTAATAAATCAAATGCACTTTGCCTCATATTGTGAAGAAATTTAAAAAGATCCTATCTAATCTGTCTTACAAACACATTTGCTTTTGGTGACAAGTTTATAATCATAATATTCTAAGACAAAAAAACAATTTTCATAAACTGTTACATTAACATGCATATATTTATCAATGTTACAATTCAAAGTGAACCGCTTTCTTGCCAAGCTCTATAATCTATGCTTTATAAACATCAGTGTGTTTATAATTAATCTTCTTGTCTATTCCCAACAGCTGTCGTATGATGAACTGTGGCAACCTCTTGTGCTTCCAACGTGTGGGCAGGGGTGTGTGGTTCGCTCTTTCGATCTTACTGGCTACGTATTGCTCAGCAGAGAATTCGTTAGCCTGCTTCACCAGCATGGCCAGTTCGTTCTGGAAGATCTTCTCTTTCTTGATGCGACGGTTTTTCTTTACCTGGAATGCAAGATTGTACAAGTGAAGTAAAATTCTACATATTAATGCTTTTATATCGCTCAATATTCATTATTATATTAATCTTTAGAGGATCAAAATACATCTTTATTCTTAATATGTAGATATAGGTCGTGAGCAATATAATTATTTACATAACAGTCCGCTGGCTAAACTCATACATATACTGATAGCCTATATTCACATACACATCCAGCGGTGAAAGAATTTTTGAACTCAGTTCAGTATATCCTAAGAATATTTAGGTTTATATAGACAGTCAGTGGTTTCACAAAGTATCTCATATGTTATTCAGCTATCATTGATCCACATATTCAACCCAGGCCAACAACTATGTTACAATCATGTATCATGTGTTGTAACATACAAACTTTTACATTTACAAATAGAAAGTAAGAAATAAAGATAGTAAAAAACATTTGTCTAGAGCAATTGAATACTGACCCTCGCCCAACGGTGCCTCATTCTCTTCCACAGCTTCCTTCTCTGATGCTTCTTCATTTTCTTCCTCCTAATAACAATCAGACGAATCGCCTGCTTTTCCTCCTGTTCTATCGCTGGCAAACCAATTTCATCTTTCCTCCAATTCGAATCAATTAATGGCAATATTGACCTCGGGTTAACTATCGGCGTATATGATAATGGATCTCTCTTGATATTTCTTTCAGAAGGCTTTTCTTGGATCTCAAAGTTAATACTCCGAGGACTGAAATAAATAGTTTTGGCTTTGGGTACCAAATCATATTTAGGTTTCTCTAAGCATGGATTGTTGATCGGCTTGCATTCTTTTAGTGTGTTTAATGCCGTTTTTACATTCACCAACCGTAAATCTGAAATTATGTAAGGAATAATGTAGTTATAGTAATTCTAACATAACCTAAAATTAAAAACAAAACATTAGTAACTCACATTTAACGGTATTTTGAAAGGAGCTCAACATTTTTGCAACTAGAAAAAATATATTCTCCTGTTTAAATCTTACAGCATTGTAGTTAATGAAAAGTGTATTATTTTTATTTAAGTTCCTAAATATCCAAATTCCCACAACCAAATGTCCTTTAATACGTCACTGACACTGTGACAATACACAAATGACATAATTGTCAATTGAAAATTGACTGTTAAACAGACTATAAATACCTAAGTGAAACGCGTATGAGGCTAATAAATTAGTTAGTTATTAATTGAGTTGAGATAGAATTGAAAATAAGACAGTTTAAGCTATGTATACGTCTAAAATATATTTTTGTTATAAATTAAACACTCTGGTAATATGAGATTTATTAGTTGCACGCTTCAATGACTTATTTAGTACATTGAATACTTCTTTTTTAATTTCCATAAATTAAACATGTAGATTGGAACTACATTAATACACATTAGTACTCCAATAATTGTTTAATTAAACTTTAACATCTCTCTGTCATGAGGAACAGCACCGACATCACCGACTACAGCAATTGCCATCTCGTTAACTGAAAAAAATAGAATTGTCATCAAAAAGCATTTTCAGACTTCAAATATCGTGAACTAAAATATTTGTGCAACTTGTTAACCTGCGGTACCTATCGGTAATTATTATCTGACAGGTAAAAGATCATCGTTTGTGAATAAGTGTTTATTTAGCTTTGTTTGTAAATAAAACAAATTTTTATTAACTACTAAGGATCTGATAGCAAATAATAAAAATTCTCAGACACAATAAAAAAATAACTTTGATAAAAAATACCCATTTATTCGTGTGATATTTTAGATCCATTAACCTCAAGCTTGGGGCTCGTGTTTATTTCAGAACAGTCGCTCAGCGGAGAAACAAATAATATATTACTAACTGGTCACCAGTATTTAGGCAAAAATTATTAGAATCTTACTTTTAGTAGACAAGCATTTAGCAGTACACGATATCTCATCAACACTGATTGCGTCTATCATAGCGAAGCAGTCGACCAAGCTGTCTAACTGAATGTTGTTAGCGAGCTGCAGCGCCAGGCTTTCAGACGCCGCTGCTGCGTCTTCTTCGTGAAGGGCTAAATTAACTTCTAAAAAGAAATAAATATGATTGTAAAGCCATTAAATCATATCATTCACACAGGTGAATGAGTACATGAGAGGTAAGGCTTGTATAAAAAGTTTAGTTCTATGTAATGAGATTAATTTAAAACTTAGCATTTACCTGCATGTAAGAGAAAAATGTATAATTTATAGTTATTGTCTTGCAAATTTTTAATTAGCTGCTTAATTATTTATACGGCAAATGACAACATATCATATCATCTGAAGATGTTAGCTTTAAAACTTACTCAATCTCTTCTTCCCTATTTCAATTTGCTTAAAGTCCAAAGCACCAACACTTGTGAGAAACTCAATGAGTGCGCAGGCGCTCTGACAGGCTGACTGCGCACGAGTGTTGCACAATATACCTATGAGTATGCAGTTTTAGTATTCATTATTGCCGATAAAATTACCCATTTTTTTGTGTAAAAAGGGAACAACCAATAACATAATTTGTTACTGGAAATGCATTCAATAATAAAGCTGTCTATAGGAGGGAGCGGATTAAAAGCTACTAGCTAAAAGTAACTTTTTTCACATTCAAAATAAACAAATTGTAGCGTACAGTATTCAGAACATAAAAACACACCAAAAACTCCCGTTTCCATATACGATATGTTGAAGGCTCTGAATTTGGTGTAGATGTCTTCGCCAGCCATGAGGCCGAGCGGGCCCTGGGGAGTATGATCAAGATCGTGCTGGCCTGAACTCATGTCACCAGTTCCACATGCAGACGCTATTATTGCATGCTTGAAAAGGTCCCTGAAAGCGTGAAGTGGAATGACAGTATCTGAATATCATGGTCCTGTATTCTAACATAAATTCGAAATGGATGGGAGATGTGAAGATCTCTCACGAAAATACTACCCAAAAATGTATATTATGATTACCAAACTCCGCCGCTTAAGCATTTTGAAAATCTTGCAGCACAAGATTAAGATTTAAGTACTAGTTAAATAAAAAATACCTGTTTAGTGTTTACTTAATATAAAACGAATAAGACTGACGTCACATCATAAGTTCCACAGCTGGGTACGACCGCTGCAATACAAGTATCTTTACAAGCTCCTAAGTCATAGTACTCAAATCCAGCTTTAGGCCTCGAAACCATCTGTGGGCGGTCTGGTGGCCTTACCTAAAATTCAATGCATCTAATGACAAAAGACCTGAAATAACTGAACAATGCGTTTAATTTGTTTTATTTGATGATACATTGTCAGAAACCTACATACTATCCTACTAATATTATAAATGCGAAAGTTTGTAAGGATGTGTGTATGTTTGTTGCTCTTTCACGCAAAAACTACTGAATCGATTGCAATGAAATTTGGTACGTAGACAGATGGACAACTCGAATAACATATAGGCTACTTTTTATCCCGATATTCCTACGGGATACAGACTTACGCGGGTAACACCGCCGGGCACAGCTAGTTTGCTATAAAATCAGGAGATTTACCCTTGCAATTTCAATGTTATCAGCTATATCCAAAGTTTCCTCAAAAGGCACCCCCACGCTCGCGACGGTGCACTGAGATGATTTGAAGTTGTCATAAACAAACGCGCACATTCTCTCCTGAGACATGCTTGCTACCCTGCTTTCCTCGCAATAAATAGAATTGGCCAAGGGTCCCGCCCAACAAGCCCTCTGGACAAGGTCAATACAGAGCTGTTCTGGAGTTAATCTGAATAAATCATCTCTGACCTGCGGCATGCAATCACCGATTTCCCAATGGTTATAACACATCCTATAAAAAATGTGTTTTTTCAATTATCATCCTATCATATTCCTTTATTCCTCTCGCCAATCCTTTCGTAACCCCATCCCAATTTAAAGTCGGCAATCCATTTGTAGATACGTAAGGTCTGCCATGAACCTTATGCTTCTCCAAATGTTCATGGGCGGTGGTAGCGCTTACCATCAGGCGTCCCACCAGGTCCATTGCCGACTGTGACATAAAAATAATAAAAAATATAGCTAGAATTAATGTTAAAATTCCAAAGCATTCCGATCCATCCAGACTATTAAACAGTTTTACCTAGCGGCCGTATCCAACAAATAATATTTAACATCAGCAAACATAGGCAGGGGACAGGCCAACGTGAAGGCAACGTATTGCCTGTTAGACGTACACGTGAGATGAGCGCCAGCCTGCTGCAGCACCCTCATCTTGGAGAAAGCGGTATACCCGCAGCCGGAAGCTGGGGAAGTGGTTCTCAGGAAGTGGGTTACGCCGAAATCGTCTTTGGTCTCGAAGCGGGAACCGGCCTGTAAACTGTTTAGCCTGAACATTCTGATCTTATTATTTGTATACAAACATGCATTATATGGCAATGGAGGAACCGATTGGCATATTTTTGTTTCTATCTATATCCTTTAATATCTAGATACTAGTGTAGTATTATAGTATCTTTGATCAAGTTCCATAAACATTTTACCATTACAATCGTATTTTTTAAAACAAGACTAGATAAGGCCATTTCACATAGTCATTCATAATTAAGAACTTTTTCTATAGATTTTTAATCATGCCGTGTATATAAATACAGTATCGATTGCAAATTATGTACTCAATATGGAAAAGCACACGTTATTTTTTTAATATTCCAAAAGGTAATCATAAATTCTCTATTCTAAGACCTGAAACATAATAGTGCAAGCAGCCATCTGGTTGCCCATGGCCTTCGCAGCGGCAATCTTGATGCCGTTCATCATTTCTGAACGTTGTACCCGCAACGGCCCATACTGGTTGCTCGGCCAGCACAGGGTCCAGACTGAGTGTGTTTGAGAAAATCTTCTAAAACTTCGATAAAAATTAAGCGACATTACAATAATAATTTGTTTATGTGCGGAATGTCAATCGCAGATTAAGAACTAGTTGATGTCAATAAGGGAACAAATTTTGTAACATGCCTAGTTTGACAGAATTGGTGTTAAATAGTTTGTATTTTAATATTATAAAAAATACGGACACACCCAAATGATTTAAACATTTTATTTGGGAATCCTATCTTAATATTATAAATGTTAAAGTTTGTAAGTAATATATACTTTGGACGTTTGTTACTCTTTCACGCAAAAACTACATTGCAATGAAATTTGGTACGTAGATAGCTGGACAACTGGAATAACACATAGGCAACATAGGCAACCCTACGGGATACAGACTTACGCGGGTGAAACCGCGGGGCGCAGTAATATTTAATAACAACCTTTCTAACTTCTCAGGTACTAATTTTTCCACCGTCTAGATCAATTTCGCGGCAAAATTATATCCTTGATAAAATTCATCAATATAAATTCAGCCCTTTATCATAAAAGAACGATATGCGATGTATAAGCACACTATTGTTTTATCATGTTATATTGTAGAGATTTCCACAATAAGGAAAAGTAATATTATCATGAGAAAACAAACACTGCATCTAATAAAGATGCACTTCAATATTGCTTATTACATAGTAAATTAATTACAGGATGTTTTTATCTACAATAATAGTATAAAGAGAAAACTTTTGTATTTGTGTATGTTTGTAACGTTTACGCAAAAACCACTAGACCGATTTCAAATATGTTTCTTCAGTAATAACGTACACAATTTTATGAGTTCATTTGAGACATCCTTTTAAGAAATACTCATAGTGGAGCATCTCGCTCTTAGAATATACACAATAATTGTAATCAACGGTTCAGCCGTTTCGAAAGAGTTTGTTTACGAACAATATGAAAGTAAAAATTTTATACGTATGTATAGATTATAAAAGAGTGAAAGAAGAACCAGAAGAAAATCGCTATATCATCACTACATAGTATAAAACAAAGTCGCTTTCTAAGTCCCTATATCCCTATGCATGCTTAAATCTTTAAAAGTACACAACGGATTTTTATGAGATTTTTAAAAGATAAGAGTGATTCAAGAGGAAGATTTTTATATATAATAACAATTATTTAACTATTCTGAATTGAGCGCGCGCGAAGCCGCGGGCAAAAGCTTGTATTGCCTAACTATATACATAGTATAGTGATAAATCAATGTTTGTATGACAATGAACCAATATCCGAAAATCATTGATCTGAAATATTTTTAACACGCCTTTATTAGCTTTATTCAGATGTATATTTCATGAGATATATAACCTACTTCTTTAGATTTGATTTTACCCCACTTTAAATATAGAGTTTTAATTCAAACTTCGTACAATTATCAAGGTTGGATAGCAATACAATCATTTGATGAGTTTAACCTGATTACCATCACCTGGATTAAGTAACTTCCTAAAGTATCCTTATTCCTCTATAAAAAAGTAAGTAGTAAAAAGTAAGTCATTAAAGCATAGTTTTAACTTTTTGAAACTATCTATATTTATAAATTTCTAACCTATTTAGAATACGTAGAACGACCTATCCACTATTATGAGTCACAACTCTGCAAAAATCATTTAATACTATCAGTTTAAACAAATAAATATGTTTAGTTAGTAGTTAGTTTTAATGCTATCAGTTTTAAACAAATAAATATGTTAGTTTAGTTATTCAATGCCATGTTACATTTTAACATACGTTTAATATTATCTAGCCTTAGATATAAAATTAACATTATTACTTCTAAAAAACTATATATATATATAATAATAATGTTCAAAGCACTTCAGTTTATTTACAAGTTAGCTGATTGTCTACTTAAAAAGGTCCGCAGGAGCCTCACTTATCGTCTACATAAAAATTAAAAATACAGACTTTATATAATTTCAAATACTATTTATCGACTCATAAGGAATCTTCTACTTAATGTATGGTAATAAAAATGCGATTACTATATCACACTAATAAATCCATGGAAGCCTTCATATATATAGGCTATAAATAGACTTAGCCATGGATAAGGCATATAACATGATGGACGTAGAGTTCAAAGACGGTTTAGAATTTTCCAAGTTCCTTGACAACAATGATCCCCTCGGGTATCTGCGACAGAGGTTCTATATAAGAAAAAATACAATTTACATGTGCGGAAATTCGCTGGGGCTACTTTCCAAAGACGCAGAAGACACGACCGTCGATGTAATAGAAAAATGGAAAAATGAAGGGGTTCAAATTTGGAATGCAGATGACAATAAGTACTATTTATATTCTTCTCGAATAGCAAAGCTGATGGCACCTCTGGTGGGAGCTGATGACGATGAAATAGCGATTGTAGGATCGACCACCGTCAACATTCACCAAGTAATTAGCACTTTTTATAAACCTACCAAGGATCGATATAAAATACTGCTAGATGACATCAATTTCCCCACTGATAGATATGCTATAGAAAGCCAAGTAATCTTAAAAGGTTATTCACCAGAAGATGCAGTGAAAACAGTCAAATCTGTGAATAACTTTTTAGACGAAGATGATGTAATTGAAGCAATGACTGATGATGTAGCAGTAGTATTCCTTCCCACTGTGTATTATAGAACTGCACAGATTATACACATGAAGAAAATTACCGACGCAGCAAAAGAAAGAGGTATTATTGTAGGGTGGGACTTATGTCATGCAGTGGGAGCACTAGAGGTTGATTTGAAATCCATAGACGCTGATTTTGCTGTCTGGTGCACGTATAAGTATTTGAACGGTGGACCGGGGTCTTGTGCCGCATTGTATATAAATCGAAAGCATTTCCAACTCTTGCCAGGATTAGCTGGATGGTTTGGGAATAAAGCTGAAACACAGTTTTTGCTACGTCAAAAGTTTGACCATCGCAAGGACGGTAGCGGATGGCAAATTGGTACCCCACATATTTTATCTATGGCAGCACTAGAAGGATCATTGAAAATGTTTATTGATATCGGTATGGAAACAATTAGACATAAGTCGCTAAAACTCACTGGGTATTTGATGTATTTGATTGATACTAAATTAATTCAACATGGATTCTCTGTTGGTAACCTGCGGGAAGACAGCAGGAGGGGGGGGCATGTATGTCTTAAACATGAAGATGGTTACAGAATATCTCTGGCATTAAAAGGGAGAGGTGTTGTACCGGATTTTAGAGATCCGAACGTAATTCGTTTAGCGCCAGTGGCACTCTATACCAGTTATGGGGAAGTATATAGTGTTGTTGATATATTGTTGGATATTATGAAAACTGAATCGTATAAGAAATTTAGTTGTAAACGGAATGTTGTAGTATAGATATAGATATACCTTTATTTTGGCACTAAAACAGAAATATAATACGGAAAAAATAAAAAAAAATGTGTAAAATACAGATTTACATCTAACGATGCCAAAAAAAATTGTCAAAATTTTTGCTACTACTGTGTATATAAAGAGCCAAATTTTTTATATCCAGTTCACATTCTATTTGTTATATTATTTTTCTAATTTGTGTTCAGTGTTTATTGGCTTAAGGATTTTCAGAAATAAAACAATAAAATCTCGTTTTTTCCATGGTTTTATTTGAAAATAAGCTTATTCTATTCATCTATTTGTAATGTGATTATACAATCCGTTCAAAACGTTTCTAAAATTCGATAAAATTTAAATTTTCTATCCTAGCTATAATCACATCACATTCGTGTTAAATAAAAAAAAAACTATGTATAACAAAAACAAAATGTCAAAATATTTTGGGTTTCCGAACGAATACTTTGAATGGCAACACATTGCCAGTTTGTCAACCGAATAATTGCATTATCGTTACTTACAATGTAGATTAAAAAAAATTGCCTAATCTATTAAACCTTAAATATACTCTTTCTATTTAATATTTACAGTAATTTACATCACAAAAACTATGTTGCACGGCGGCCGTGCAACATTTATAATTATTATCTTTCAATTTTTATTAACCATAAGGAACTACTGTTAAGATCATCCGTAAATTTTTCTTTTTTTTTACTTCACTCTCATTATTTTTACATTATTCAATACAGATATAAATGAGGATCTTGGGATGCAATACGTATAATTTTTACAAATAATATCAATTAATTTAATTATCTATTATTTGTCAAAATTATTACCACATTCGTAATATTTACTGCATCGTTTCCGGCAAGAGAGGAATGACGTTTAATGGTTTATTTATTAGTTGAACACAATTACAAAGTGAGCAAAATCCGAACAGCGAATTTAAGAAAAAACTATCGACGTTCAATTTCGTTGCAAAAAAAAAAACACCAACATAGCGGGCATGGATAATAGACAGCTGGCTATTGGAACACAAAGTTTTATCTATGATCGCGGGCTGACACTTGTCATAGACAAGTCGTTCCAGGATGAAGTTCGTTCGTATGTCTGTCCGTTTACCGCCACGCGTGTCCGCTCACAGCGCATATTGAGTTACAGATGGTTCGCTCTCCGCTTGCAATTCCTGAAAATGAAAAATAAATCGCAAATTAATATATTTTCTATAACGATACACGTCTATTTTGGAATATAACCTGATACTACATGATATGCAACTTGAAGTGTTAAAAAAAATTTGGTCTGTCTCTATAATATATCATAAAATCAATATCTACAAAAGCATTTAACACGCACGGACATAACGTATGCTATTTATCACTACACATAATCGCCATATACAAAGGCTAAAACTATTTAAAAATAATCAAGCCACGTTCATAACATCTACCATCGTTCATTCTACCAATATTTACAAAAAAAAAAAAATTAAAAAAAAACTACGAACAAACCGCTAAAAAAAATAAAAAAAAAACATTTACTCGTCACACACCGTCACATATGGAAGCCGTCTTGTGTGCGAGTAAAAAATGCCGTGTTATCGCATGTCTCCTGCAATAGAAACGTCACAATATGTTCCTTGTCCAACGTTTCGGGAAGTGGGAATAAAGTTAAAGATAAAATTAAGATAGTTGAGAAAAGATTATGTCTAAAATTGCAAGACTTTTATTTAAAAAATGTTAAAAACATTAAAAAAATATGTTAAAAATGCAAGTTAAAATACCAAAAATACTAAGAAAAAAAAGCGAAGAAAGTTTTTGTGTTTTAGTACATTAAAAAGTTTAATGTGCTAATGTCATACGGTCAAGTTTTAAGAATATAATATGGTGTTGCAAGTCTTTTTTTTTTGGATAAGGGTTGACATCGCGTGTGGTGTGTAACGTATGTGATGTGTCGTGTGTGGTGTGTTATGCGTGTGGTGTTTCATATGTGATGTAGAGTGTGGTGTAGAGTGTAGGTAAGGGTGTGCTCCACACCACACTCTACACCATCCATCAAAACTGTGTGGCATAGAGTGTGGGATAAAGTGTGGGTTAGAGTGCAGTGTAGAGTGAGGTGTAGAGTGTGGTGTAGAGTGAGGTGTAGAGTGCAGTGCAGAGGTGCGTGGCGCGATGTCGCAGCCGGCGGCGGCGGCGGCTACGTACAGTTGGCGGCGCGCACCGAGGGCCAGTGGCGCAGGTCGGGCTGCGGGTCGCGGCGCGCGAGGCGCGGCGGCTCGCTGCGCCGCACGCAGCCCTCGTGGATGTGCACCGACGCGATGTCCGACCCGGGGATCTCGAACATCACCTCCAGCAGCAGGTTCTCCTGGACACACAGGCGACCACGAGCTTACTACTTGCGCAACAGCACTCAGACATTACGGCAAGCGATACCACAGAGCCGCTCTACTTACATTAATCTAGACGATTTGACAACATCTTTCATAAATCTCGAGTGCGAGACAAAAACTTTAAATTTCCACTAATTTTACATGTATGTCGATGACGTGGCAGAATCTTGCATAAAAATCGACATGATGATGATGATAAAACAAAAGCTATTTAAGTACACATATTAAGACGACCCGAAAGCAGCGCTAGTTCGTGTGACGATAATTGTTACGATGGCGATAATGACTAGAAATGAAAGACTTTTTAACATATTTTAAACGCGATTTTCGGATTAATTAAAAAAAAAAAAATGTGAGCCAACACGGGACGCCTGGCAGATGTGAAGATTTTGTACACAGAATAGAACAGATTGTGATAGGAACTTAATATGACATAATGATAAAATAAAATATTACAACGTGTACACTACTGCATATAGACTGTATATATATATACCATCACATAGCGTGGCGAAGCGTCGCCAGGGCTTGCGTCGCCACGCTAGAAATCTGCTTTACTTGCGGCTACAGATGTTTCACATCAAAAACTTGATAAAAAAACGGCGTTTAAAATCCATTAAAGTGATAATAATGATGATGATGATTTTGACGATGATGATGATGACGATGACGATGACGACGATGGTGACGATGTTGATGATGACGACAATGACGATGACGATGATGATGATGATGAGAGCGCGCTCACCATGATGGCGCGCAGGCCGCGCGCGCCGGTCTTGCGCTCCATGGCGAGCGCGGCGACGGCGCGCAGCGCCTCGTCGCTGAACGACAGCTCGCACTTGTCCATCGCGAACAGCAGCTTGTACTGGGCGACCTGCCGAACGTATTGGATTTATCGCTACATTCTATAATACAAAGTCGCTTTCCGCCGTCTATGCGTCTGTACGTTTGGATCTTTAAAATTGCGCAACGGATTTTGATGAAGTTTTTTTTAATAGATAGACCGATTCAAGGGGAAGCTTTGTATGTATAACTAGTTTCCGCCCCCGACTTCGTCTGCGTGAAATAGTTACTTTGGTCTGACGCTAAATAGCAGCGCACGCAGTGGAAGCTCACAATAGGAAAAAAGTGCACCGATTTTGAAATATTTTTCATTAATGATCCGCTCCTACTGCTCTTAGCGTGATGATATATAGTATTCTCAATAAATAAGCTATCTAACACTGAAATCGTTTTTCAAATCGGACGAGTACTTCTTGAGATTAGCGCGTTCAATCAAACAAACTCTTCAGCTTTATAGCTAGACTTAATATAGATAACATTGAAAATAAAAGGGGGAGGGGAGCGGCTTTACTCCGAATGTAACGCGTGCAAAGCCGCGGGCAAAAGCTATTTTATAAGTAAAATGCATAATCGCTATACTACGGTATATTATATTAATCAGTATGTAAGATGTAACGTTTTCTCTGACACACAATAAGCAATGTATAAAAAGAATTACTTTACCGTGCGGAAACAGTATAAATAGAATTAATGTAGTAAAAATTATATGAAACATGATAGTTATTTAGTTAAATTAATTTCTTTAGTTTTATAGCATTAAAATGGTTTATAAATGAGAAATTTTAAAAGAATAGAAAAAAATTGATTACGAAGCGGGATTCGAACCCGCGGTTTTTGCCAAACCGTAGCAACCCCTCTATATAGCCTTTTGGCCACCCGTGATCCCGCCACAGTATCACCCTTAGGGACATAAAACCGAGAGAGTAGAAAACATTCGATTACTGTGCCTCCCGCCCGCCTCGTGATCAAATTTTTTTTATTCTTGCATAATTTCCCAATTTTTTCGTTATATATAATAACAGAAAACGACTTACAATAGCGTTCTTAGGCTCGGTGAGTATCCTAACGAGGAGATCCTGGTCGAGACTGTGGAAGGGCACTAGCACTGGAAATCTACCGACGAATTCCTGAAATGAGAGAAACAACAATTGATTCCCCAGTACAGAACCACCTGTTGTGTGTCGGGTTAAATGTTGTGACGCGTAATGATGCGTGTTATATGACACGTTGCGTGAGATGGGTCGTGTGGAATATTATTGTTACTAACAAAATGAGTCTGAGTTACTTGAGATTAAATAAAAAAAAAAAAATTATATCGTATTATGTGTAGCGGAGTGTGTGTGGTGCGTCACGTAAGGTGTGTTGGGTGTTGCCACGTGGTGTGTCACTTTCTATATTAACGGTTCTATGTTACGAATTGCGCGTGTTGTGACCTCTGTTGTAGAGGAAGAGCCCGCGACGCCCAGATCTCCGTTATATTATGAAAGCTGTATAAGCAAATCCGGCCTGTACGATCTGGGTCGCGGTGGCTTTGGCAGGTAGCAGGTAGTAAAGGTGAGTAAAATTGTGTTTCAAATTTGTGTTAGCATGAAACTTAGTTTTCATATACTTTAACTTGCAATCATATTAGAAACCGCCTCGTCTATTGGCGGACACTTAGGACGGTAACAACCGCTTTCTAGACAACCTCACAGTGAAATCTATTTTCGTTTCGTATTTACGGAGTACGAGACAGCTGATGCGCAGAAAGAGATCGCCGTGGACCGATCATCAATTCACTCGCACCAACATTGCGTGTTGTGTGTCGTTTATTGCCTGTAGCGTTTTGCCTGTTATGTATTGCGTTTTGCAAGTGGTGGGTTGCAAGTAAAGTCGCGTGTAGAGTCGCATGTAGAGTCGCGT
>NW_024045139.1:674126-679757 GCF_012273895.1 Zerene cesonia | reverse complement strand
GCGTGTGGCGCGTGTGGCGCGGCGACGCACCGGGATCATGCCGAAGTCGATGAGGTCGCGCGCCTGCACGCGGCGCAGCCAGCGGTCGCGCTCGGCGCCCTCGCCGGCGGGCTCGTCCAGCGGCGACTGGTCGGCGGCGGCGGCGGCGAGCGCGGCGCGGCGGCCGGCGCGCGGGTCCCACGCGCCGAAGCCGAGGTACTTCTCGTTGCTGCGCCGCTGGATGAGGCGGTCCAGCCCGTTGTACGCGCCGCTGGCCACGAACAGGATGTCCGTGGTGTCCACCTGCACGGCGTCGCCGCGCAGCTTGCGCGAGTTGCGCTCCGGCACCGACACCACGCAGCCCTCCAGCATCTTCAGCATGCCCTGCTGCACGCCCTCGCCTGCGCACACGCATCTCATATACTCACACGCACATATAACGCTGGCATTAACAGGGTGAATTTTTCCTGTTACCTTATAGATACGGATTTCAAGTACCGCTATTGCTTTGTAAATATGCTGGCTTAGTTCAAATTTAAATTCAATAAGTTTAACATTCAAGCCTTGAAAACAAGTTCTACTCTGAATTCAAGCTTAACGTACGACTAACCTCCGACGTCTCTGAGCTGATGTATGCCGGGCACTGCGCCTATTTTGTCCACTTCATCCAAAAACACGATTCCCGTTTGCGCGCGTTCCACACTGAAAGCATTATTTAAATGTACGTAGTTATAGATTCGGAAAAAAAACAAAAAGTATTTTAAAAAATCCAACTGCTCATTTCTTTTGTAACAACAGGAGTGGGGAAAAGATGTCTAACTGGGCAGAAGAGAAAGCAAATTGGAGGAGGGGGCGAGAGTGGTGGGTGAAGAGATGTCTGACTGGGCAGGAAATAAGGTAGATTGGGGAGGGTGAAGAGATGTCTGACTGGCCAGGAAATAAGGCAGATTGGGGAGGGGGGAGAGATGTCTGACTGGGCAGGTGAGAAAGCCGAATGCCGGTGGGGATCTCGCTCACTTGAAGTTGGCGTCCTGCAGCAGCTTGGCGATGACGCTCTCGATGTCCTCTCCCACGTAGCCGGCCTGCGTCAGCGTGGTGCAGTCGCAGATGGCGAACGGCACGTCCAGGCACGCCGCGATCGTCTGCGCCAGCAGCGTCTTGCCTGCTCGCACATCGCCCGTGTTAACTTATTGTTGCCTCATTGAGGTGAGCGTTTAAAAAATTAACAGGCATTGTAATAAAATATATAGCTGCCGATTGAAGTTTAAACTCATTGCTAAGAATTAAATTTTAACTTTCATAATATACAAGAAACTGGTGTTCTGTTGTATGGACTATGGACTTCGAAGCCACCCACACGAAAAGATTTTTCTGATACAACAAAAGTACTTTTGGGTGCATAGTTCGAAACCGTTTTCCTCTAAAAAAATTAGAGTCAAATTGAGATGCTCCTACTTTTTTTAAAGTCGGTTAAAAATATGTATCTCACCACTGCCGGTGGGCCCGAGCAGCAGCACGTTGCTCTTGTCCAGGCGCAGCTCGGAGGAGCGCCGCTCCAGCGCCTCCGCGCCGCCGCCGCCCGCCGCCTGGCTCAGGTGCAGCAGCTCTGCGTTCGACCAACGGACACATTTATTTATTTACTACTACTGACGTTCGTCCCGGCTCCGCCCGGATTTCGAGATTCCTGTTTTATCTCAGGGAAAGGTAACGGATAAACTGACCAATGACAGAAGTATTTAGATACACATGTCGATGGGTATCCGTTTTATAAAGATGATAAAATAGAAATATGTTATAGTAAACGGTGAAAAAATTGTAAATTATACGTTTTGGAGGTAGAAATGAAAAAAGTATGGAATTGAAGAAGAATAAGAAATAATAACAGAACTTTTAAAGAGCCATTATACCGTACTGGCACCCTACAAGAGCAGAAAAGTTGGAAGCAGAAAAACATCCTACATTTGTCCCATACCGTGCTGTACCCCCATTTGAGCTGACCTTTATGCGCGTGATGCAGCGGATGGTGTGTGTCGGTGGCCGCGTTGCTCGTGACGTTGTTGTAGATCCTCTTGTAGTGGTTGTACACAGCGACGGAGAG
The DNA here is from genome assembly GCF_012273895.1 of Zerene cesonia. Classification (NCBI taxonomy): domain Eukaryota; kingdom Metazoa; phylum Arthropoda; class Insecta; order Lepidoptera; family Pieridae; genus Zerene; species Zerene cesonia. Next base: position 677,680 of record NW_024045139.1, on the reverse strand, counting down.
CACCTTCTTCGCGAACTCCTGCCCGACCACGTGCTTGTTCAGGTATTCGAATATCTTCTTGGGCGGGGGCGGCGGTTTTCTGTAACCAACGGCAGCGAGTTTGATTAAAGGTCGAATGGAAGTCACGTTGTTCCGTGCTGTTTAAGTGATCATTTTAATACGAAAAACCGAATTCACTATGCCTTAAATATTAGTTATCTTAAAAGAAAGTAATTGTTATGTAGCTAAACTTATTTATTTATAACACTTTAATTTGCAGTGCCAGAAAACATTTAATAACGTAATTAAAACAGAATAACAAGGCGAGTGCACAAAAGGCGGGCTATGCTAAAAAGTTATCTATTCCAGGCAACCATGAAAAGATAGGACATGTAAGGTACACATAAGCATTTCTTTTCCATTTTTAAATCGGACCAGAACCCAATTTACATTGCTTCCGACAAGAGGAGCATATTTTCTACGTCATTTCGGCATGATTCAGCAAAATTAATACAAACATACATAACATTATGAACGTATGTTCACATTAATTCCATCGAATTCGAAAAATACTTGTATAAAGCGCTTGCTTACTTCATTTTCCCACAAAACAAGGTACATTCAAAGTTCGCTATCTAAAGACTAGAATAATGTCGGTAAACAATAACAGTTTCCTAATCATACGATGCTACGTAAGACATGCGAAGGCGCGAAGTCATCGATAACACTCTGATGTATAAGAGAGATAAGACATTGTCTCTAAACTTAATATGTATATTAAATGAAATTATTCATATATCTCAATTGCAATATGTTGTTAAACAATTATTGTTATCATTTTTATTTTTACATTAAATATAATCGTGATTTAATAACAACAACTAGCTTGGTGCTAAAGTAGCCTATGTGCTAATGGCCTGATCAGCTGTTTATGTAAACATACATCCATACATTCTTACTTTGATTAATATAAGAAAATATTTTATCCGGAGTAAGGATTCGAATCCGAATCCTATCAATGCCTGACAGCCTAAGACCGCTACGGCACCAAGGAGGTCATTGCCTTAACTGCAACCATTAAAGTTTTTTCTACACAAGATTATCACAGCTTATATTCACACACAATTATCTCACTGTACAATGACATTCTACTCTGATATGTACTAGCAATTATCACTTTCATAGGTCAACGTAATGCGCGTTACTAAGTTGTCTTTTATATATTCAATGTAAATATACCTTATTTAGATTTACTATTTTCCAACCAATAAGCGTCTGATACCAGTAATACTTTTTTATATACGTAGCAGACGCGTCACTGGATGGTGAGAGTTCAGAGCCACCTATAAATCCAGGGACAACGTGTTTTACAGGTCTTTGAGATGAGAATACGCTCTTTAGTTGAAGTTCCCCGACTCATGTTTGAGAACAGCGCACGTTGATTTACAGTTCAACGAGATAAAACGGACGTGTAATAGATGATGAGAAAAGTGCCTAATAACATCGCGTGATGCCTTCCGGCCTGAACTCTGCCACATGTTAATAAAGTTATAGAGAGCTACACTGCATTTGTGATGAAATCTAAAACTATTTCATACTGAGTAATTGGGTACGCCAACTTTTTAATCTGTAAGCAAAACCTTCACATATCGGATACCGGTGTCCTGTCACATCTGGTCGATATTCTATACGCAACATCCCATATATGCCCAAAAATGGCAAGTTGTGATAAGTCTTCTGCATCTTGCCGATTGGAACAATAACCAAACAACTGAGCACAATAGACTAGAAAACGATAAACAGCCTAGCCGAATCATTTGGACAAATTGTTACATTTTACACTTTCTCTATTTAAAATGTAGATTAAACTTCGCTCGATGCAAAACGATTACCAAGATTTAGGTTAAACTAAAATTGTTGTGGAAATTTCCAAATTGTAAGCACTCACTTCACTATTTATTATGTCCAAAAGTGACATTTTTTTTGCATTTCACCGAAACGCTTTCCTAACGTCCATTGTCTATTCGTACAATAGTCCTTTATACTTTACGAGGAACACTCATTGTGCAAAGACACCAGAGTTATGTCGAGGAAATTAACACGGTCGGAGTAGAATCGAATTGGAAAATCATCTCTTTAATGCGGTGATAACAATTTGAGAAGTGTTAGTTACAATTTCTAAATAACAGCCGTGTATTTATTAATTTAACCACCCTTCCCAAAAAAAGTTTCTAATAGGAGTTTTTATGGAATTGTTTATCGATTCTAAGTGGTCTAACCGAATAACGTGATTATTTTTGATAGCAATTTGTAGTCATTTGGTCCCATTTTAGATTCTGGAGCGTGCGAGTGGATTCTCCATCCCAAGACCCTGGTGACTTTTTTGATAAAATAATTATGTTCAAACATAATATATATGTAATAGCACCTATTACAAAATAAACGTATTGGTACTTAAATTGGCTCATCTCCTAATAGGACGACTTTTTTAAAAATAATTCACAATGAAATAATACTACGCAGCCCACCCTTTATAGAACAAAGCAATGCACGTACATAGTAAATATTAAGGCGAGACCACACTAATACCCAACTAATGGAACGTGTTTCTTTAAATTTAGCACACGTGTCGAAAAATTGGCAATGAATAAGGTTAAGCTCGAGTTTGATTGGGCAATATCTTAATGTCAACAAATAAAAAAAAAAAATTTGAAACTGGAATTTAAAATACTACACATATATGTGGATTTTCGATTTGACAAATCAATGTAAATAATAAAAAAAAAAACTTAAATCAATATGTAATATGAATTGACTTTACAACATCCGCAAAGATTACTAAGATAGGACAAATGATAGTTCATTCACACCAATGTCGTATGTGCACGAGATTATAGTTATTTAGTGGGTGATAACTAATGTCATTAAATGGAAACCTGGGGTATCAACCTGGGTTACCTACCTGGTCACCGTCAAACTAATATAAGCATTTACACAAAAAAATTAACACAATGGATTGCAAAATCACGATTCAATTTCTTGTTGAATGTTTATGCTTTAATTTATTAAGTTTCATATTTTGCTAAACTGTTTATTTAAACAAGACAATATGAAATTTATAAACAATCAAGCGCCGATCTTCCGAAAACTATATTCCATTGTGGACCTCACTTACGAGCCAATAAAATAAACTACACATAATGTTTGTGTATAGATAACAAAATCGATACATAACATATTTTTAACCACGTATTGACAAACATTTATAAATACATTTAACCAATGACGAAATTCGACCCGAAGACAATTTATCCGAGAGATTACTAGCTTCAGACAAGAGTAATGATCTCATAAATCATAGCTTTTAATTGAGCGGTCGTAAGTTCATATTCTCGTACAAAAAGTATAAACCTGATTAGATATTCGTTTCACTGGCTAGCTGAGCTGGCCATATGGTGACCGCCCACAAACATTTTCAGACGCATATGCGTTACTCGTTTTAACCCTTGGCATGCCTGGTGGGCATAAGTTACACTGTATGCCTGGTGGGTCTCTCAGACCCCGATTTCAAAATA
>NW_024045139.1:662245-673126 GCF_012273895.1 Zerene cesonia | reverse complement strand
AAATTTAAATGAACTACAACGGTTCGCGCGTTGGTGTGGGTCTGACAGACCCTACCAGGCATGCCAAGGGTTAAATGGATAAGGGATGAAGCGATTCGCGATCTGAGTAAGGAATGGACAGGGATGGCTGAGGAAAGGGATGGCTGAGGAAGAAGAAACTGGCCTCCGATTCGTTCGTCTTTCACGCACGTGGGTATGGTTACTCCGCGTGGTTACGCAGAGAGGACTATTTATACGCATATAATTAAGAGGAAACATTGTATTTATATACTTAAGAATGATGCCGGAATAAAACAACAAAATAATGTCTCTCCGTGACAACAATCGCTGTAAAGTGTTCGAAACGTCGGGTTAAATAATATAATGAATAAATCACCTTTAAAATCCGTTAAGAGTTTTTAATTTCTAAATGTATAATACTCGCGTAAAATCAAACACAAGATACAGAATGAATTCAAAAACGTAGTTTGCCATCACATATATAGACAATGCACCTATTTCGTAAACCATTTTATATAACTTCCTTCCGATCCGATATCCATTACAAAGCTAATTAAAATCAATTTCCAAATTTATTCAGCAGGAAATCGAAATGTAACACGCAGACGCATCCTATTTACATTATTCAATTTCAAAAACTGAATCAAATTGGACATTTGAAAGAACAAGAACCTCTGGAGAGGCTAATTAAAAATAACTTTACAAAAGTAATCCATCAATCGCATTAGAGCTAAAAAATTATACGGGGGTAATTTTTTTATAATTTTTCGAAACGGTTTAGTTCTCGGTGATTAGGTAAATCGGACTAATATTAAAAGTAATAAATAATAAAAAAAATTCTGAGTAGTATTAACATTGTGAAGGACTAGTATCTGAAATAGGTTGTAGGTGAAGTAATCTTAAAAGGTAAATTACGATTATTTAGTTACATAAATATAAATGACCAATCTGCTATCGTAATTAGAAATGTTAATCAGCTTCGTTTCGCATATATAGACTTAAGTGCATAAATCAAGCTTCAATCTCATTAAGTATTTCTTTTTATCCTAGCACAACCCATTACCCTAGTCACAAAAACCAATTGAACCCTTCCAATTAATTTTCCACCCAATCCGCCCACCATCACCAACCCACTCACCTATAAAAGCCGGACTTGTTCTCCGCATTGTCCTTGATGCTCTTCTTGGTGTCCACCTCGCTGAGCACCACGAAGAAGTGGTGGCACTTATCGCACTTGACGAAGCGCGTTGAGCTGACGAAGGTCTCCACGTGCGTGCAAGGGTCGCCGCATTTGGGGCACGTGAGCACGCCGCTGCCAGATTTTTTGCCGCCTGAGGAACCTGGTTAAATTATTTTTTTGGTTTTATTACACTAAAATGCTAATTTGAATTAAATAAGTATTTGAATAGACAGATTTGATCATGAGGCGAGATTCGAAAGCAGCGTCTTTCACCGTACCGTGGGCCTGATTATTTCGACACCCATTTGTATCTGGGATCGAAATTTTAACTATTCTTAAAAAAAATCGAAGGATTAGAATAGAAACATTGGAACATTTTTTTAATTCATGAGCTCTCAGCTCTTTAATTTAATAGTGCGAGTGTGTTTAGCAGAAATTAATTTAATAGGCGTTAACATTAAAATTTACCCTTCTAAACTCACAACAACAACAAACAAAATATTTATTTGACATTTATAAACATATTTATAACCCTCATTACTTTCTTTGTTCTTATTGCACAATCTCATCTAAATCCTTTCTTTCATACGTAATTGAGATATCTCGCTCGTATCAGATGTATCATAAAAACATTGTTTTACTTTCACCCATCTACATACAAGTAAATTAAACACAGAGTATTGATACGAAATAAAACAAAGAGTTACGGCCACACTTTCTCGATTATACCATGTGGAAAGGAAATAGGAGTGCCTGAACTATGTTCAAATGAGGAAAATTTTAACTTTAATTACGCAACGTTCTAGCTTCCTTGCGGTTTCTCCATAACACAAATTACTCCCAATCATTACATTAAAGTACACCGTAATAACTTCTCAATTAAGATTTCGTACATCACAAGAATGTCACAGAGCAGCGATATCTTTCAAAACCCGATGTTCAGAATATTTATTACTTAATTACATATCTGCTAATGATAGTGCCCTTACGCCAGACCGTAATCTGCGTCTTACGGGTACGATTTAATCACGTCGACGTGTTGGGGGGAGAATTATCACCTGTCAGTAAAGTTCATGAGCCGTTAAAGGAAATGTGTAATGATGTTATACGACTGGAAACATTTGTGGAGTCAGTGTGTTATCGGTGGGAAAGTCAAGTCTTCATTCGTCCAATTAAATCGTTGAAAACTGCCCGTTCTTTGGAGCTTCTGTGTTACGTACTAATTGGAAATCATTTTTATGGATTACGCTTTCCATCGTACTGTGCAGTAATAACAATTTCACAACAAGTTCTAAGCCTAATTTTATCCCTATCATATAATCTAGGCTACGTATTAAAATTTATCTCTATCATATAATCTAGGCTATTTATTAAAAAATATATGTAAGTAATGAAAAAATATCCTAACAAAGATTTAAATGTAATCTTTTGTAAAAGCATTTTTATATAACCGTGATACAAAGAAGTATGTAGTAAGTGAAACAGTTTTGCAAATGCGATAACATAGAAATAGGAAGATTAGCTATACATATTTCAATTCTGAAATTTTAAGTTATCTTACTGAGTCTCATTACTAAACCTCTTATCATCTAGATAATTCGCTACAACAATTCCGCAGCGAGCGTTCGCCAAAACTATTTCCTCTCTGGTACCGTCTACTCGGGAGTCAATCACCTCGCGCCCGTTTGTTTATCAATTCTTTATTCTATTATTTACATTCGGGTCGCATATTGTTATATTTACGTTAGGCCTATTATCTGCAACGCTGCTGCCGGGTGTGATAACGGAAAACGTTATAAATACTAGCACATTGTTAACTTTAAAACGGTGAGGAATATTCCGCTTGGTTCCAATAGGAGTTGTGACGAATGAAACAAACGATGAGAAAGTTTCAATTAGGCTGTGCGAAGCAATTAAGCCCAAACGACTTAATGGATGTAAAATTCTTCATACAAATAAATCATGACCTAACAAATTATTCATCTTCATTTATTCACTGTCATAACGGTTAGAATTCATTTGGAGTATTTGACCATTTTCACATTTTACATACTATTGAATTTCTAATACTTTATTGTACAAAACAGAAAGTAAAGTTTATACAAAATAATGGCACAATGATATTTCGTACAAAATGCGGCCTTATTGCTAGACAGCAATCTCTGCTAGGCAACTTGGATGGATACTATTTTCAATGCTATGTGAATCAGCCAGTATTTTCGTCTTATTCCATTAAAGAAAAGAGAAAACGACGGAATCTCATTCTCTTTTATATTTTTACAACTTCTGCCACAAGATGTTCACATTAATTACCAAGTCGTTTTTAAACCAACCCCAAAATTTCCATCTACCATTATTATATCAAGAATTTATGTACAGGTTCGAAGATTTAACAACCAGACCATAGTTTTAGTATTGGGATATACACTATTTAGCTCATCAAAAGCCGGCGTGAAGTCTGCAGCGATTCTAAATCACTAGATGTATAATTAGTTTGTCCACTGATTAACATTAACCTTGTTACGGATGTCGTAACGTCGTTCGGAGCAAGGCGTTTGACCCGCTTGTGTGTTTTTTTTCTAAGTCGAGTTCTTAACCTTGCTGTTTGAAATGTTGGCAGTGAGGCTAAACGAGAATGCATGTATCTTTATATATCTAAAGGCAAGGCCATAGTATTCATAAAGCTGCAACCGACACAGATTCAGAGATTGTAAACCGAGTGGCAAACAGCTTCATGAAAACTGTTTTAGTGACTATTTTTGCACGATTGTGTAATATCATTACCACAGACAGCTTTTACATACATAATATGTAAAATATTACAAGCTTCGGATTCCCTATATCATACCAGTTTATAGAGTTTCTGTGTACCTTGTTACGTATAGTTATATAGGCTTTAGCTGTTTCTGCACACATTAAAAAAATTACATAACATATGAAGATAAAGTAGAATTAGTATTCATGAACAGGAAATTAGGCCTTGCGTGACCGTGCGTAAAATCGACGAGATTCAAACAATAATAGTCAAACCATACTGGTTAACGATAATTAATGATACGGCAACCGCACCTAAAAGCAGTGGTGGCTCAGTGGTGAGAACCTCGGACTTCTAAAATCGATAAGTCGGGGTTCGAGACCGGGCGAGCGTGCAGGAAATAAATTGATTTTTCAATTTATCTGCACATGTGGAAAACATCATTACTGCTTATAACGGTGAAGAAAAACATCGTGAGGAAACCGGCATGTCCAAGAATCAAAAGTTCGACGCCAACCCGCAATTGGCCAGCGTGGTAGATTATGGCCTGAACCCTCATAGGAGGCCTGTTTCCCAGCAGTGGGAACATATATGGGCCGATGATGATGAACCGCACCTGTGCTAGACGCGTCCTTCCCCGAGTGCGGTGGACCCGGCGGCTGCTCCGTGGGACTCTTGCAGAGCGCCGTGCTCGTGCTGAGTGCGCGCGCGCCGGACCGCCGTAAGCCGCGGCATGTTTGCGCAGGACCTGTGGTCAAAAATTCATCTATATAGCAATTACCACTACAGTATAGTGTAGCATTCTGTTAGTGAATGAATTATCATTGTAGGATCAAATGTAAACAGATAGAAACTACACCTCTTTAAGATATTAATATAGATGGATACATATTATGCCCTTACGAGCAGGCCAAATTGTGCACAAACGCTTCCTTATCGTTCATAAAAAACATCTTATTTCTTATAGTTACATATGTTAAAGTTTAAACCCCTTTTCCATTACAATACATTTTTCCCTACTTAAAACTATGTAGTTATAACAAGACATGTAGTAAAAACGCGTTCTAACTAGGAAAAACGCGTTGTTATTGATAACACAGACAATGGTAATGAACCATACCCATTGCAAAAAATGGGATTGCACAAGAAATGTAAAGAGGTTTCAAATATCAATGATGTGTGTAATAATAAGATTCGTTTTTAGAGTTTGAAATATATTTTTTTAATGTTTATATTTTGTACTATTACAATAGTACCATATGAACGGTAAAATTGTGCAGATTGTTATAATGTCACCAGTTACGTACCAATGCGTTAGATAATGTTCACTTTTATTGCTAAATAGATAACGTAACGTCTTCCGGATCAACAATAATAAGCGTCAGTTACCACCTATATAATTAATATTGTGTTTTCTCCGTCATAATCTAACCGTTAAGGTATAAATAACAATTAACAGACAAACGTACCATTTAATATATCGGTAGTTTTGCCGTGTAGAATTTACAATTAATGAAAAATGTTTGAAGACATTACGGTCGAATACAAGTGTCGTATTTGTATGATATCGATTTTTTTTCCAGTTTATCACCGACTTAAAAAAAATAAGATTCTAAATTCAACTATTTATTTTGATTTGTTACCTTAGATCTTTCGACTGAGCGAGCCGATTTTGATGATTCTTTTTTTATTTAAAAGCCTGCTGGGGTCTCCCATGTTGTTCCATTCGAATTTGGTCTAGTTCTGACAGTTTGAAAGCGGTTAGTTTATTGTAATTTTTTTTTTGTATACTTCCAATTATATCATGACGATTTGAATGATTTGGCGTTAGATACTTAGCATAACACGCTCTGTGTCCTAGAAATCACAATAATGACCACGAAAAAAAAAATTATTGAAATAATAATGCCTTTTAAGTAGTCCATTAATAGCTTATTTCGGAATTGCATATTGCAAGGTCACTTGCGCAAGCGCAGCAGCCTTACTTTTACATTGTTATTTAATTTTTTAACCGACATTCACCGTAGAAACGAAGGAGATCCTCTATTCGACTGTTGTTGATGGTTTTTTTTTTGTTTTCCCTGTTACTCGATCACGCGGTGGATTGACGTGATGCTTTTAATGCTTGATAGGAAATTTGTGTCATTTGGTTCCATTTTAGAATTTGGAGTGATACCTCCCTCCGTCATTCGTTAAATTTTTCGTAAAAGATATTTACTTTTTGTATATAAATTATAAATAAAAGCAAATACAAACAACATTCTTCTCATCCCTTCGATTATAAATTATATTTTGGTAACGAATTGATTTTCGAATTCGTTTTCACGCTAAGACGGCTAAACGAGTTTTAATTAATCGAATATTTACTTGTTACAGTTGTTCAGCTATCTACGTACACAATTTCATTGCAATCGGTTCAGCAGTTTTGTGTGAAAGAGTAACAAACACAAACACACATCTTTACGAACTTTCGCATTTACAATAATAAGCAGGAAGCAGGATTATGACATCATCGTTTACTTTTCATGCAAACTTCTATACCAAAAATTTCCACTTTAATAACATCCGAGATCCGTAACAAATACGTATATAATCTCTCACTGATACATACAAGTACAAAGTAAACAAGACACGTAATATATCGACTTTCCTTATGACAGCCGTTAACAGACAGCCTTCCCAAAAACAAATGGTACAAGCAAACACACAACACGGTTTCAACGTTAAACGAATGATGCATATGTATTTAGTGTTCAAGAAAATAAAGTTCGCAGCCCGTAACTTCGGTGAAAACAAAATGAAACACAATAACCGGCGAGATATAATCAGACACTTTCTCTGCTCACTTTTATATCCATTTTAAGGTGCTAAAATTTAGGATTAATTTCGTTTTAATCTTATAATTGCGTTTTAAAATCAACAATAGTACCATATCGATATATTAATGAAAGCGTTTTTTCTTAATTTTGCACTCGGGCGACAATATATTTATTCATACAATGTTACATTAAACTTAGGAAATAAAAGCATGAAATTTGTCTTACATCCTTGTTAAAAAAAACTAAGCATACGCTTGTAATCACTGTTTAATGTTCGATAGCGCATTAACCAGCGATGTTATGGCAAAAAAGCACTGTAAAAATTCCTTCACTTCGAATCTTACCACAATAAAGAGTGCGATTGGTTGTATTGTTTTGTTTTTGTTTAAATCTTTTGTTTCTTGTTTTTTCTAATTTTCGAATATTAGACCATTCAAAACTATCTTCAATAGTTCAGAGTGCGCAGTTCAATCCAATATACGCAATCTTACCGCTTCGCTCGCGTTACCGTTTCAAAAGCTCTCGAATTACCCAATGTAGGTTAGAAAAGAAACGCGACGTTACAATACCTACCGAGGGAATACGCTGGCGCCAGACGCCGGTCGGTATAAGAACGTGACACAGCGGTTACGACATTCCAACGAATGCACAATAATGCTTTTATAATCGCGCATCAAAACATTTTAGAAACACGACGGTAACTAGCGAACACGGTGATTGTCTCAATTTGGACGTAATGAGATAACTCGAATACGTAGAAAGTTCTGTATAAGCACTCATGAGTAGTGGTTGAATTAGAAAATATTCGTATTGAAATTATGACGTAACACGTACATTATGTAGATAATCTTTCTTATAAATTGCATTTATCGTTCTTGGTTTATAGGAGACTGAACTCTAAAATCTAAAATCCCAATCATCTAATTAACAATAGCATATATATGTATAACTAAATAGTAAGATACGTAATCCGTACATAACGTTCAAGGACTTTCCAAAGAAAAAGATGGCATATGAAAGTAGGGATTACATATACAGGATTTTCCCCTGCAAATGATGCAATTGTATTTGTGTACAGTGAGAGCCACATAAAGTGCTTGTAATTGTGATTATTGTGGTTTACGACTCGCTTATATGCGTGTGACGAAAGCTTAACATAAGCTTGCTTAAACTTAACAGCATTTCTCATAAATATATAAGGATAATAGTACTAAATAATGGATAGTAGTAAAACTTTGGTCTCAGTAATGTCTAATAAAATAGACGACACAACTTTCAAGAATTTTCCAGAAAACATTTAGAATGAACAAGAATGAAGTAGACCAACAGAACAATTGGATAATTGAAGTTATATTTGATAAATAAACACGTCGCAAATCGAAATATCATTGAATAACATTGAAACAGAATCTGGCGACGCCGTACAAAGGAGAGTATACGGGCTATTTTCGATATATCTTACGATTTGTCGTCCTATCATCTAAGCGACAAAAATACAAAGGAGACACGAAGTATCCCATCAACTTCCTACCAAGAGATAACCATCTCGAAATACATTTCTACTTATTACGTTCGGTCCAAGTGGCGATTGAAGAGTGCACACAGTTGCGCAACGTCCGCGTTTATCACACAGTCGAGTTACATCAAATCAATCTATATTACCTCAACTTTCTTCCGATGTATGTAGGTACTTTCAATTTAGCGAAACACTTCGTGGCCTGTAGCCACGGAAATCGTGCAATATGACCGTGTTTGAAGGAAAGTTTTATTCATTACGTGCTTGATGGACAATGGTATTACCTCGATTGAACAAGTTTATAATCCGACTCGAACAGTAGGCTATTTTTACAAACGTTTTCCCCTTTCAATTTCATTTTCATTATAAATCTCTAATCAATTTTCCACACTTTCACTGGGGTTTTTCTTAGCCATTTAATTTATTTACTTGATAAACAATTTAGATTTAGTTTGATGGTAAATAATATATCATACCGGTTTGGAGATGGAAGATGAGATAATAGTCACAAAGTCGTTAATATTCATTTGTTTTGGCTATGCAAAGTTTATCTATGAATTGTATCGCTCATTAGTCACGTTAGATTGCTCTCGAGTTTTTGTAACACTTTTTAAACGAATCATAATAAATATATATATATATATATATATATATATATATATATATATATATATATATATATATATATATATATATATATATATATATATATACATATATATATACATATATATATATATAATCAAAAAAACTATTTAAATTCAATCTTCAATGTCCCTTCTCAGGCCTCATACTGTATCTTTACAAAATTTTATCAAAATCGTTAAAGTGTCTATTCTTCAGAGACAGACAGACACACAGACGTAGATACTTTCGCATTTACATTATTAGAAGGAAATAGTCATCTCTCTATCATATACAAACTTCCATCCCATCTGCGTGCGAGACAGTCAGAGTAGAAAGAAAACCGACACCGAGCCTCCATCGCGAGGATTATTGATTCTTAATATAAAACACTTTCGATTTCCAAGTACCGACATTAAATTGTGGAAGCACTAGTTTGACACATTGAATCAGCTTTCTTAGTCACCACGTTCAGGTACTGTTAAGCACTAGGTAGATAGCTTCTTGTCCCCGTCATTAACGCGAGTTGTTTGAGCTTTCTGACACACTTAGATGGAGATATCGTACCGAACTTGGAAGTTTTAATAAAAATTAATTAAGTCGATTACATCGGCTGGTGTTTTATGAGCTTTTCTATACTTATGTAAAAAAATACGGATGTTCGGTGTAAGATAGACGAAAAATGTAAAAAAAATAAGGGCTTTGGTAACAAGATGGATTTACATTTATATTAATAACAAAATCTCTAACATGAAATTAATGTATACCACACAATAAGGGATAAATTATTGTTTTCATTAATGACAAAAACGTAAGCCTACGTGTCCTGTCTCCCCGTTCGGATTCCATCCAACTAATGCCTGATTGATATAAAATCGTTTAATTTCGTACTGCAAAAAATAATTAATCATTATGAACGAGCTTTTTATTAGCTTAAACTGTATATTTATGTATGTATGTAACCGACTCTTTTAAACTCGATTTTGACCCTCTTTAAAACACAGATTTTATTCAAAATTTTGTATACTCATCAAGGATCGGTGACAATGCAATAATATCATGAGTATATCTTATTATCCTGATCAGGTTCGTCAGGACTAAATAATTTCCTTTAGTCTGAGCAAATGAGACAATTTATTATATCTAAAATTAAAGCGTGTTTAGTTTTTAAACCATATTTATTATAACTTTATTCACATTATCGAATGTATATTTCATAGCGATTAATTAAACGGAAAATTAGAATTTAAAAATTAGTATTTACGTTACTTTGAAAGATGGTTTTTATTGCAATTGTTGTGTTGTGTCAATTCGATTTAAAACAGAATGCTGTAGTAAGCAAGTTTATGCGAAGTGCGTGAAGTAATCAAGTGTGGAATAGCTTTACTTGCAGCTTTGCTTTGAATACATCAAGTCTTATATTGGGCACTCAGGATCTAACATCGTCTTTGCTCTTCTATGTATCAAAAAAGTGTAAAAAATCAGGTCACCATCATGAGCATATATTAATTGAAATTAATTCATCAGTCTTTATTGTCCACTGACCTCGCGTGCGCCTTGAAAATCAGGTTCTCGGTGAGACTTCATAATTGTGACTTGTAACCCGATATAATATTGTCTTGACCCATTTTGGCCGGGTTGAAGGTTATTTTCGTAAACAAAGTGCTTTATTGTTGTGTAGGTTACGTATCTATATTAAGCAATTGCGATTATTACCAGAGTTATAGTTATCCGTTGTATGATATTATAAATGAAAAAAGCTATTCGGTGTTTCGTGGGTTTTTACAATGGATCAATCTGTAAGATATCATTTGCTTTTAATAGATTTCATCCAAACAGTCGTAATCTATATGAAATGTAATAGATTTTCAATATTTAAGTGTTATTCGTAGTACATAATATATACATATGATTAAAATACTTAAAGAAAAATCTAAATATCACCGGAAATTTAAAAAATATGGTAATATCTCTGATTTCAATACAT
>NW_024045139.1:640912-661245 GCF_012273895.1 Zerene cesonia | reverse complement strand
TATTTTCTTTTTTCATTTTACTACAACTGTACTTATAGCTGTAAGTTTTCTTTTTATTAAATAAATAAATAAATAAAATAAATATAACGTTACAAATACATAATTTTGTATTATCCTATTAATAGTATAAAATATAAATGCGAAAGCTCGTGAGGATGGATGAATGTAGTTATGTATGTTTGTTACTCTTTGACGCGTTAAACATCAAACGGATTTTAATTAAAGTTGGCAGTCATAGTTTATGTCACAGAATAAAACATAAGCTATATATTCTTATAGCGAGTATTCGCTTGCTTTTGTCCACATGAATCTCCGCAGATGAAACCGCGCGATAGGGCTAGCTAGTATCACTTTATTACTCTTATATGCAGTGATTTAACAAACTACTATGATTTCATGTTTTTAAGCAATGCGATTGACGTGATTTTATCCTAGCTCAATGACAAGACCGAAGGTGAACAACCTGATACACTGGACTCTGAAACGCACTATACAGCTATAAAAATAATATTTACATAAACTTCATTGCTTAAAATTTTACATATAACTTATTTTATTTAGATACTTCTCCGTTTGAAAATAAAAAGAAAGCATTTCCCGCTTATTTAAAAAAGAACTTAAAGAATAAATTCCACAAGCAAAAAGTTTACATGACTAATGTTCCTGGCCGGTTGTTTTAAAACAAAATCGGGACATTAGTTTACGCCCTAAGTAGCTAAGCTTTAAATAATAACACCGCATTCTCTAGTAGGTACCTACATATTATAATCTGAATTGCTCTTACAAAAATTACATTTAATTCGTTTTTCTTTTAGAAAATACTAGCTGCACCCGGCAAACGCTGTTCTGCCTTACTCTTATCATTTAGGGGTATGAAAAATAGATGTTGGCCGATTCTCATAGATACCGGATAAGCACAAAAATCAAATATTTCATCAAAATCGATCAAGCCGTTTCGGAGGAGTATGGCAACGAAAACTGTGACACGAGAATTTTATATATTAGAAATTTAAATACTAGTATAATCTAATAGTGTAGTAAAAATAAGTGATCTTTAAATTTTTGATACGAAAATGCGTTTTATCTGGATTGTTATTATTTACATAATTATTTGGGAACATTATTGACGGAGTTCACGCGCAGTGCACGGTAGAATTCGTCGCTTATCATATGATCATGACATATAATCGTATTTCGGTCATGGCGGCAAATCTCGACAGAGACTAGCCAACTATGGAGCAGATACACCATAGACATAGACCAGATAGAGACGGACACATGATAAATTGTGGTATAAACACCACTACAACTATTATAATTAATAATGCTAAGGTGTTGTTTGTTTCTTAAAGCTTACATGAAAAACATATGTCCAATAGTCCATTTATTGAGGAAAACAAAACCTAAACATACTAAAAATAAAATCAACAATTTTATTTTAATTAGTTACCCAAGTGCAGTTATTATATAATTGAATATGATATATCTGACTTTAAGAGTATATTTTCAAACTCAAAAATAGTACACTTAAATACACAATTTACAGTTCTCAGATCTGTCCAAGATTATTGCACGTGTTGATCTGTATCAAAATGTTAAAAAAAAACCGTCTTCATAGAGACTTTATGTTATTATTAGCAAAACTGGTTCCAAGCTGGTTTCTTTGTTGTTGTTTTGTTTGAATATATTAAGCTTATTTCGATTATTCTTACTTTTGGTTGATTCAATGTAAAATGGAAAACATCATACTACAAAGTAGCTTTTTACTTTATAAAAAAAATTGTGGCAAAGTTT
The DNA here is from genome assembly GCF_012273895.1 of Zerene cesonia. NCBI lineage: Eukaryota > Metazoa > Arthropoda > Insecta > Lepidoptera > Pieridae > Zerene > Zerene cesonia. The sequence goes on along the minus strand of NW_024045139.1, from coordinate 659,451 downwards.
TGCTTGTTCAAGGTCGCCAATTCATGAATTTATTAACAACGTCAAATGTACCTCGACCACTTGCATTTACAATACATCACCTCATCTAGCAGCGAGGCCCTGGCTTCAAGCCACGCTTTGCTCATAATAAAACTAATCAATGATCATAGATCGTTCCATAGTACCCCTCAATTTATGTATTAACTGCGTAGAGTTAATACATAAAACAACAAACAAGCAGGCAAATGAGATATAGTGGATTAATTAACTCTAATCTATTTAATTCATATAACATTTTTTTTTATTAGAAAAGTGATTATTGAAAGAGGATTAGATAAGCAGATTGATTTATAAATAAAATATCTATACACTTATAAGTTCATTAAAACTATTACAAACAACTAGTAACAGAGTTTTGACCTGCACTGAAAAGTAAACAATCAGTTAATCAGTTTAATGAACCTGATTATTATTTGACCTGAATAAATTCAGATTAGACCAGCCTTCTTTTGCTTATTATTGCTATGCGCAAAATTTTATTGCCCAACTGTGCTAGACTACTTAACTATTTCTTTGAAGGATGTATGATGGTAAACTGTATCTTGGTGACCTTGGAGAAGACCTGGCAAATGTTGTTATAGTCATTGTTAAATCAGTTAGGTCTACATAAAATGTATGTAACCTTTTTTCAATTTCTTAAATTAAAAATCATGTTTGACTGTTACACCACTTAAGTGTACAGCAACAACAAAGGTGAAATGATTTTTATGAGTTTATTTAGGATTGGTGATTTTTTTTTTTAAGGAGCTAGAAAAGTGAAGTTTTGTGGGGAATGAGATGAATATGTTGATTGATTTTCTTTACAGACAAATAGGTGATTAGCATACCACAGGGAATCAAAATTATGCCACCAAGTTCTATGATGATTATTGATGATTCTATTATGATATTAACTAATGATATGGATACTGTCAAAGGAGCTAGTATGATATAATTTAGATATACCTGGACATTAAGTATATTAAAACAGCTGTGCATTTGAGCTCTTAATCTTCTATATTCACAAATGTTTCAGGTACTCTGGACTGGTACGTAATTAATTAGCAAGTCAATAATTTAATCAACTAAATGTTAAGTAGCTAACCAATATACCTATTTGCACTTTTCTAAAAGGAATAATTGCTTTATTAGCATTTAAGTACCAATGCAATGTTTTGTATAATCAATTTGTCTAATAAGAATTGGTGCATAGCAAATTGAGCAGTCTTACTAATTTTCGAATCACTAATTGGTTCCACCAAAACATCCTGTTTTATTACTTACTGAATAATTTATATCATATGCACACGAACTGCTTCAAGTAGTTGTTTACGATAAGCCTCTTATAAAATTGTTGTTTACGACGTAAAAATAGCACGATAACCAATAACATTCATTATATATTTCGATGAATCTCACAACATTTAGTGTGCATTTATTCAAAAATCTTACATTTCAATGTCATGTTATACAATTTTAATGTTATTGACCTTCTCATGGAACCTCGACACCGCTGGGATTGCTAACTATCATCTAAAACATTGAATATTTATCGAACGCCGTAAGCGAAATGGCAAATACGTGTTTTAAGCATGACGTATTATTATCAAACACGGTTTACACGAGTATCGGAATTGCGACGTACTTTGTTGGAAAACAGCCAATTTAGTATAAAAAAACTTGAATCAACTCACCCGATGTCAACTGCGAATTTCTCCTCACGGCGATTCTGCCCACCGAAATGAAACTTAGTCGAATGCTAGTCATGATCTTGCGTTTTCAAAATCTACGTGCACGATTCACATCAGCCCGCGATAAACAAGCCAAAACGAAACACGAATGTAATGGAAATGCTGCAAGTTTGCCGTAATCCGTGGTTACAATTTTTTATTGTATTTGTTTGTCAGTGAGAGGCTATTCTGTCATGACGCAACACATTTAGTCAACATCAACACCGACACTAGTTAAATAAAACACAACTAAAATTCAAACACTTCTGCTGAACTTTCCTATTTTTTGCGTAAGTTTTGAAAATAAAATAAAATAAAAATCCGATTTTATTTTTTTGCTAGATGAGCGGCCATACTGATATTCACAGCTGATTTTGATGTGTGAAATTTTTCTTGCACCAGTACCACGTTGTTTCGGTAGTTCGATTTATATGCCACCTAGTAGTTTAAATTTGAACTAAATTACTGTTTTACCACGCCGGGTGCGTTTTTATTTAGTATCTTTCTGTATCTACCTATGAGTTTTTTTCTAACTAACTTGAATGTAAATAATTCATAAATTATTTAAATGTCCAATAAATATCTATTTTTCATATTTTTTACTGCAGTAGCACATCAATTGTAAAAATTATTTTGTTTTAAAAGTGATCTAAGATTGTTAGTCATGGTATTTCTTTTTTGATTTAGTAATTTTAAATATTTAAATATTTTTTATATTTTATGCTCACAACTAGTTTAATGAAAATTTAGTATTTCGACATAAAATTACACTTTATTAAGACAGTTATACCTTGGTTATGAGTAGGCAATCTAACACACAGTTTGAAATTTTGGAATAAATAATAATTAATTCATTTTATTATTTTTAAAAACTCAGTTCACTAACTCCACTTTTGTTCATTTTTATTGTAAAATTATGAAACTTCAACCCCTACAATAATTACTGAGAAATATCTGCCTTAATACGTGTAATGCATGTTCCTACCTAGGTAGGTAGGTTTTAATCCTTTATCAAACTGTAGATTTTTTGTCTGTGAAAAGAGACGTTGTCTCATCACTGGTGCAGTCTGTGCAATCAGTTGTCCAAAATGGCCGAGACAGAAACTGATAATAACAGTATTGTTAGGCCTGAACGAAATAATAAGAATTTGATACCAAACAGTGGCCCCCGTCGCGTTACTATTTACAAAACAGAGACAGGTTTTGGTTTTAATGTGCGCGGTCAAGTGTCTGAGGGTGGGCAGTTGAGGTCGATCAATGGTGAGCTTTATGCTCCTTTGCAGCACGTCAGCGCTGTTCTCGAACAGGGAGCAGCGGAACAAGCTGGTATAAGAAAAGGAGACAGGATACTAGAAGTGTAAGTACAGCCAAAATAACATTTTCAATAGTTTTATTCAGTAAGATAATTTTTTTAGAGTAATCCACTTGTTTGCTTTGCTGCCGCCCTGCCGGTCGTAACATGATACAGAATAAAATTATTGGTATATTATAAAACGAGAATGCTTTTAACATAACAGGCAATGAATCAAACCAGTTCCTTGGAGCAAGTTTTCTAAACATTCATTTGTGTGAAACTTTTAAATTAATCCAATTATTGGATATAATATTACATATTATTCCCATATATTATAATTTTCTTCAAGAATGTTTTTGTGGATAAATATGCATTTACGAAAACTATAAATTAACTATGTTGTGGTTGATAAAGGTTAAAATTAATTAGTTAAAAGCCATATTGCTACCAAATTTGTTTTGATCCTATGTTACATAAACTTGTTACTGTGATTCAATTCTGTTACATGCTTACTGAAATTGGTTATTATTTGGTTTGCTGCAATTGATTTTTTTACATAATAGATAATTATCATTAGTCCTTTCAAAGTTAAATAATTTTTTAATTTTATGTAATATGTGATGATTCTGACTACTTTTCTGTATAGCTTCAAGCTAATGATTCCTTTTTAAAAATTCACATATTGCATTGTATTTAAAATTAAGTTTCGTCAAGTTTCAATGCGAAGGAATTTTATTATATAGTTATACTTAATTTTAATAAAATCTAAAAATTAATAGGCGAAACTATAGTTTGCATATAATATAAATATATTTAATATGCAAAAAAAACTTTTATTATAGACCTTCCAAAAGGTAAAGAGGCTATAATGAGCGATTATTTAAAAAAATCAGAAAAAATGTTGAGTCATACCTATTTTAAAAGTTATAAAACATGCACATCATCATATAAAATTGTTATTCAACACCAACTCATAATAAAACAATGCAACCTCAGTTTTATGTTGATTTCATCAAAATTATTTGTACTTTTGATTTATCAATTGTGCTTGATATATCAGTTGTTTTAACTCTTTCTAACTGATATACCCAAAACAATCATTTCTTACCAAAAAAAAACAGGTTCTCTATTGGAATTAATTATCTGGGTTTTCAACCAATTGATGTGATTCTTTTGAGTTCTACAACCAGGCTCCTCCTACTGTTGGGGATAAATACCTAAAATTTAAGGCTTTGTGATTCATAAATAACGTAAAACTTTCTCCTGGTGATATATTTTTCAAAATCAGCATAGTTGTTTTAAAGTTTACTAAGTAGTTATAAAAAAATTAAATAACAAATTTTATTTCAAACTTTTAAAATATTGTACAATAAATAATAGAATTTGTAACAAAAATTATCTACAATTCCCACAAAGAACATAAAGCGAGATATATCTAGTTAACTGGTAAATACTTAGAACCTATTGACCTTATGCATTTACATACGCATTTGATATTTAATCTAGTGCTAATAATGGTCTAGTAACCCATTTAATTTGTTATCAGTACTAGAAATTATGTACTCTTGCTATGGACTGTGTATTTGTAAAACACAATGCAAATAGAGTTAAAATCAATATGTTATGTTACATTGTATGGCATAATGTGGATGGTTAAATGTAAACTGTATGCAACATGAGTTTATTATTTGTTCTATAATTTTACACAAACATATAAATTGTTAAATAATCATAGAAACACATTGAATTGTAAATTTAGTATAGTATTGGCTGTGTTGTAGATTGATTAGATGTGGGCAATGCATGGGCGGGCAGCTCATTCAAAAAGGTGCCTCTGCGAATGTGCTGCCTGTTTTTAAGGAGATAGGGATAAGGATGGGATGATTATAACCCAGTTTACATTTGACCTAAGGTTTTCAACTATTTTCTTTTAATATGTCTATGAAGTATTTTATGTAGATTTATTGAAAATAGAAGCAGTTCAGTCAAAGTTATTGACTTGTATTTTAAATAAAAATTCGAAGATTTGAATATTATTAAGTTTATTTTCTACTAGCTGTGCTCCGCGGTTTTTCACCCGCAAGTCCGTATCCCGTAGGAATATCGCGATAAAAAGTTGTGTATGATATTCCAGTTGTCCAGCTGTCTACGTACCAAATTTCATTGCAATCAGTTCAGTTGTTTTTTGCGTGAAAGAGGAAAAAACATACACAAACTTTCGTTTTTTGTGGAAGACTTAAAAAAATATAACACTTACCTTTAAGTAAGTACATAAAGAAAAAAAAATTATATCGAAGGATTTTTAAACTTATAATTATCTTATATTCAAAAATTGTGAAGTATCAGATATCATCTTATAGTCTGATCATTTCATCGGCACCACTTTTAGCTCTTTCAAGATGGGAGTATATTTATATAATTTTGTTTATACACTTTTTATGAAGTCGACTCATTAGAGTCTTATAAGGTGCAGAGTTTCTATTATGGTTTAGTTTATAAAAGCATCCCTGATTATTGCCCACTTACAGCACAAATGCATTGCAATGTTTATAACTATTTCATCATGCTAACACATGTTTATCTTATGTCAATTTCGTTGTTCTCAATGATATTTTGTGTAAGTGGGTGAACGTCGTAATATAGTTCACTCGTTTGTTCAATTTGTTGTGTTTATATTTCATTGACTGTTGAGTTCTGTTGGTGGCACCTGTGTGGATATTTGAGCATGTAGTGTATTGAATATTTGGCTGTAATTAGTTAGTGTAATTACATATTTTGTGTTTGGTATCTCATTTGTTTCTATAGCTGTAAGTGATGTGAGTGTGTGTGCATTCTAATCGTGTGTTATTATTAAAATAAATTGGTAATAAATTGCGTCGTATTAAATTGATTGTGTGGTTATGATTCGACATGTCTCTCCAAAGAGGTGGGAGGGGCGATTTTCGATACTGTTTCTATTATTGTGATAATACTGGTTTTGAAATATACGATTTGGAAGGGCCAGGACAAACTGTAGCATTAGTGAGGTGTGTATACCCTATGCATCATTATGAATAATTAGCTGTTCGCCCCGGCTTCGCGTATGATACAAGCCTATGTAACTCAGAGAAACTGCATCTTTCTAAGGGTGGAATAATTTTTGAAATCGGTCTAGTGGTTTTTGCGTGAAAACGTTACAAACATACAAAAATACAAAAGTTCCCTCTTTATAATATTAGTGTAGATATATTATTCGAATACCTATTAAAATGATGCATTGTGTGTATATAATTTTTATGATGTTGTGTTTTGTTTTAAATAAAGATGCATATTTGGGATATGGTTATTATTATTATTAACATACATACACAACAACAACGAATAAAACAAATAGGAATTGTCAACAATTGACAAATAAGAATACAAAGCAATACACATTAGTAAGAAATCATTAATCAGAGAGTAGTTTGAAGAAAATATGGTGTGTTTCATAAAATTGTAGGGAATTTAAAAATCATATCTAGATTGTATGGTAATTAACCGACAGAGAGAGGTAAGATACGACATCTGAATGGTACGGTTTTTCCCACAGACAAGCCAGTAATTACCAGGCGAGAAAATTTTGTTCGTGATTTCTTAATGTTATATAAATAAACAAACAGAAACGGTTTTGATACAGAAAAAATATACATATAATGTTATGTTAACATCAATTACGAATAGAGTAAAAATTTCTTAAGATCCTCTGAGCAAAAACCGCATTGTTACTTGCATATAAATATCGATTTTCCTAAATGAACAAATTTATATTAAATTTTATTCGTACCTTGTAGCTGTTGAGCTTTGTTTTAAATGGTTTATGGTGATTAGTATTATGTAGAATGATTTTATAACAATGAATTTGTTTAAGGGAAGACTAATTTTACCTATGACTTGATTCGCGATAAATAACATAAGGTTCCTAAGCAATAACTAATTAGCCCCTACTTTAAATCGTCTGAAGTTAGCTAGTTAGTAGTTAAAAAAAAATCTAAATAAACTTTAGTTTATTATATATATCTTTCGAAAACCTGATGTATGTAAATCGACACCCTAACCATTGCTAAAGCAAGATACCGGCTAGTAAAGTACCTATAAAGGGATTTGAGTATCGTAATATCGTACACAATAAATGTAATTATGACGCCATTAGATAAACGGATATTAAAAATAGCACGAACAATAGAATTGTGTTATACATTTATTTAGAGCAGGATTACATAAGATAAGCTGTGGGCGAAGGATGTGATTGTGGCGCGTCCGGAATTAGATGTGCTCCATCTTTTTCCATTACAGTGTATTAATTATTATTTATATAAAAATAAATAAGGTTAGGTATATTCAGTTCCGTGTCACTAGCTTAAAATTGTTATATAAAGCCTTACAAGTAACAAAATTATATTTAATAAGCTCAGCTACTTTCATCACGAAGGAGAATACATAATACAACTAATCACAATTAGCCCAGTTTTAATTAAAATGAAATTCTTGCACGCTTCGGCACGAATTGAGCTATTTAGCACCGGGGAAGTACCACACCCCCACAGAAAAGGGGCGTGAAATACTAGCATGCTAATGCGTTTCGTACGACGGGTGGGGGAGCCGGCGACCCGTTTTCTCACCCTTCCCAGTCCATTCCTTCATCCAGTCGTCAGTCCTTCCCTTATGGCTTCATCCTTAACAGCGGGCAGCGCATTCGCAGAGGCACTGCCTCTCGAACGTTCATGGGCGGTGGTGATCGTTTACCATCAGGCGAACCACCAGCTCGGTTACCCGCTCATGGCATAAAAAATGTTAGTAATTAATTCTAAATATTTTTCTTTACAGCAATGGTGTGAACGTCGAGGGTGCAACACATAAACAGGTCGTTGATCTCATCAAGTCCGGCGGGGACTGCTTGACTCTGACTGTCATATCTGTTACGCCAAAGGTATGAAACTATAATTATATATCAGCATCATTTATGTGACAACAAATTTTTAGGTGTCATCCATCGTCCATCCAGAAGTAAGCGTCGTGGCGTCGCAAAAGTGCAAGTTGATAATAATTGATGCATGAAAACAGTGAGAATGTTTTCAAAAGAGTAGTGAAGCTCAATTTCCATTCAACTTGCGCTTTTTTCAACCTGAACCTTCTAGCTTTTAGAATTTTCCAGATTTTATCATCATTTATCATAATTATTACACGGATAGATAAAATAGTATCATCGTAATCATTCACCTGCAGGACGCTCAATTCACGTTAATTTATAGGTAATACAATATCCAGCGGTCTACATCGAAGCGGCTAAGCGGCTTAGATGTTATCCAAAAACGTTAATACACCAGGGCGTTCACCAGGTCTCACAATATGATATTGTCACCAGGAGGCCGAGCGTCTAGAGCCATGCGACGACGGTTCAGCGCCGATTGGCGTCATCGGCGGCGCTGCCAACTCCCGCGCCACAGTGTACCAACGTTACGACTACACGGACAAGAGATCCCTGCCAGTGTCGATACCGGACTACAGGGTGGTGATGGAGAGGAGTACAGGGAGGTCGTACGTGGCCTTCAACGTGCACATGGCCGGGAGGCATCTGTGTAGTCGCCGGTACAGGGAGTTCGCAGCGCTGCATCAGATATTGAGGAAGGAGTTTATTGGTAAGGAAAGATCTGGTTGGCTAAAAATTGGAAGCATGATTTGGAATGTGATATCATGGTACTTAACTAGCTACAATTTTTTTCTTTAAAATACTTCAAAATGAGGTCGATTTTGATAGCTCTTTTATTGTGGTCCTATTTGGATTTGGTCTAGTTCTGAGAAGCGGTTCAGTTTTTGTTAAAGATAACTAGTTAATTTACGAGTTACCATATCATGATTAATTGTCTCGCAGTCATTTGAAAGTCAATATTATTGTAGTAAAGACATCAAGAGATTTATCAGCAGACATCAATCTACACTAATATTATAACAAGGGAACTATTGCTGGACTGATTTCAAAAATTATTTTACCATTACAAAACAGCAACTTCTATGAGTGACACAGATTATATACAAGCGCAGTCGGGGCGCACAGCTAGTCATTTAAATGTTAGAATAAGGTTCGATTGTTCAGTCAAGATACCTTCTTTCTCTGCGACTTCAAACATTTTTGTAAAGGTTATAATACAATGTTAATATAAGAAGATTACTTATAAGTGTATTTCGCGTGTTTCAGGCTTCAATTTCCCGAAACTGCCCGGGAAATGGCCATTCACACTCAGCGAACAACAGTTAGATGCGAGAAGAAGGGGTCTAGAACAGTATTTAGAGAAGGTAAACTCAAACTCATACATTTATTTATTCAATTAGACGTCTTATAGGCTTCTACAACAAGTAGGACATTTGAATTGTTTTAACATAGTTTTAATATTTACCATGGGTTTGGAAAACGGTGAACTATAAATAATTACAATAGGATAGATTTTGTGAGAGAAACAGATGAGAAATACATGGATTGATTTTCTATGGCAATTAAAAATGTTGGGCTACAGATAAGCATATACATATTATGACTATGCCAATTTTGACAATTCCGGATAAGTTCTGTCTTTCTAATCTCTGAAACTAACCATTAATCTAATTCCATTTTCATGACAATACATATATATTTACCTTTTCTAAAATATCTCTTATGAACCCTTAGATTAAAGTTTTTTGAACGTTTTGCAATTACAGAAAAAACAATAATTAGGATATTTTTCCTCACTCGAGGTGACACACATTCATTACAATCATTCTACCACTTTAAATTGAATTTTGTCATGGCAACTCTATAAAAACTGTTTCAGGTATGCGCAGTTCGCGTGATCGCAGAATCGGATGCGGTACAAGAGTTCCTCACTGACTCGGACGACTCGTCCAACCCGTCGCCCGTGGACCTCAAGGTGCTGTTACCGGACAAGGCCGTGGTCACGGTGTCCGTGCTGAAGTCGACGAACGCCGACGACGTGTACAGGGCTGTGTGCGAGAAGATCGGCCTGTCCGCTAGTGTGCAGAAATACTTCTATTTGTTTGAAATCGTGGAATATAATTTTGGTGAGTTTGTTTTTTTTTTATGTAGGTAATAGCGGGAAACTGAGCTGGTTGTTTGCCTGATGGTAAGCGATCACTACTGTAAATGCTTTACCCGCTTTTAAGGGATAAAGAAGAAGGAAACAGTTGACGATGGGAATGAGCGAATGAACTGGGAATCTATACTAATACTCTAATATTATAAAGCTAAAGTTTGTTTGTTTGTTTAATCTCAGGTACTACTGGTCCGTTTTCAAATCAATTCAAAAAATTACGTTTAGTTTTAGATAACCCATTTATAGAGGAAGGCTTAAGGCTATATATGTACCACGGGCGAAGCCGGGGCGGACCGCTATTTATTATTTATATTATTTTATATTTCTGTATGTATGCAATTTTAATGAGCTAACAAATAGTTCAAGGTCATATTTTTTTTTTATATATATTTCGTATGCATGTAATATGTCTTATCATCAACTAATCATCCCCGTACATATACGGCAGAGCGCAAGCTGCAGCCGAACGAGTGTCCGCACTCGCTGTACATCCAGAACTACTCGACCGCGTCGTCCAGCTGCCTGGCGCTGCGCAAGTGGCTGTTCAACCCGCAGATCGAGCTCTCCGTCGTCGAGGAGGACCCCAAGGCCGCCGAGTTTATATTTTGGCAGGTAATGTCTGCGGGTGGTTATAAACTTTTAAAGGGACATGGAAAATGTCGAGGTGGTGGCGGACGAATCCAACAAATACCCGTGGCCCATTCTCTTATGCGGCAACACGGAGGGGTTTTAGTCAGTAGGAATTTGATATAACCCACGAGCAATTTATTCACTGGAGGTTCTGGGTATCTATGTAAGATTACCTCATTAAAAACAAAAAGGCTCATAGAAGATGGGAGCTAGTGTAAAAATAAAAAAAATGCGTTAGTCGATAAGATTTTTATCGACATTAATATCATATAGGGACGCTTTCGTGTTTTTTATTCGCATTGAACCGATTTTAAAAATTCTTTCGTTATTAAAAAGTTGCAACTTCACTGATTGGCATAAGCTGTGTATGTATTACGGTCGAAGCCGGGGTGAACAGCTAGTTAGACTATATGTAGTTTAATTTTAATTTAGATCGTACAGTTCTTCTTCATCTCATTCAAACCACACTTATGTTAATACTGGCAGAATCATTTTCACATCTGTTTTGGTGAAAACGGTTGCATGTCATGGTGTAGGGTAATGTAGTGTACGCGCCGCTTTGAGTGGTCGAAGCGGCGCGTGCGCGGGCGCTAAGCGTTCGGTCCCCGCAGGCGGTGGAGGACGTGAACCGCGGCGTGTGCTGCGCGGGCGCGCGCCTCTACCAGCTCAAGGCGCTGCAGGACGTGCGGCGCGCGCGCGACTACCTCGCGCTCGCGCGCTCGCTGCCCGGCTACGGCCACGTCGCCTTCCCGCCGCCCGCCGCGCCGCCCGCCCCCGCGCCGCCCGCCCCGCACCCGCTCGCGCTCGGCTGGGCGGGGCTGCAGCTGGGCGGCGCGGGGGGCGCGGGCGGGGGGGAGGAGCGCGTGGCGTGGCGCGAGGTGGTGTCGTGGCGCGCGGACGACGAGGCGGGCGCGGCCGCGCTGCTGTACCGCCGCGAGCGCCGCGAGCGCCCGCGCGCGCTGCTGCTGCACACGCCCTACGTGAGTGCGCAAGCACCCCGCACCCCGCACCCGCACCGCACCCCGCCCCGCTATACTGCAACACGCCGCACGCACGAACAGACGCACTGTTACACTACTCGATGTCATACACTCGTCGCAGACACTGTTACTGTTGTGATAAAACACTTCATTCACTCGTTGCAGATGCACTGTACCGCACTTCATACACACTTCATTTCATCACTATTATAAATACAAATGTTTATCTATCGAATTTCATTCCCAACCTGCACATTTAATGCTACAGATTTTGAAATGAAAACCTTAACGATTTCTGTATTATTTGCCGTATTTAAATTAGTGAGAACTAATCATATTCGACGTTTCTGAAACCGAAGTTGATCTCAATCAAAACCACGGATTAAATGTTATGCCATATTTCAACCTTTCAAAGTTGACAAAAAAAAAATCTTGAATATTATTATACAGCAATATTTTGAATTAATTTAACATGAAAATTTAAATAAATCTAATATTTTGAATTATTCTCCCCACTCTCGAAAATCAAAGTTTATTAATTCACAAAAGCTAATGAAAATTGTCCTGTTATTTTTGAATCTGTGTCGTAATAACACTCATATATTTTTATTCCAGTATCAATTCCTATGCAATTGCATGGATAGAATAGCGGAAGAGGCGAAATGGGTCGACACGGGCGAATAAAACTCTCCGCGGCCGATAGACCAGCTCACGTCTTGGATGATTCAGTATTTATATATTAATGTTTAATTGTCATTAATTTTATATATCGGTTAATAAGTATAATCGTAAAGTATTAAACTTTCACGGCAAACAAATCATTCCTATTTAAGTGAATTGTTAAAAATTTGTATGTATGTATGTACACGGTTGCAAATTGGATGTTTTCGCTAGCTTACTGTATCACTGTACACCACTCGTACTTATAATCGCTTTTTTATAAAATGATAATTTTTTAATTTTTACAATAACGATATCGAAATATAGTATAATGGTGAGTAATATACTTAACTTATTTATATGGATTTACTAATATTAAGTGTAAATGTCGTAGTTGTCACAAAGAAATAACGTGGTGCCAACATTCACAAATATACTGCCACATTTTTCCATAGTAAATACTGCTAAAGTAATAAACGAACGAAGCAGTTGGCGATTTTTTTAATGTTTTACGAATTAATTGAAACTAGAAAGTGTATGTAGTACGAAAGATAACTTATCAGTTGGTACTTTAGTGTAATTAAAAGTTTCATTTCGCAAGAAGGTAGATGTAAAAATATCTCGCTATCTATCCTTTTCTTGTACGTAACACGCGTGTCACTCTGTCCTTGTCTAACAGTTAAATAAAGAGCATGATCACGCGACATTGGCCAGTCGGCCGCCGACCGTCGGCGGAGCAACACGTCTCTGTAGAGATTAAAACGTTTCGGAACTAGGGAAAGATCTCATCAAAATTGCTTGTTTATTAGTGTAACTTTTAAATTAAACGTAGCGAATATTGTTATAACATAAATAGTTGTGTCGTCTGCTTGTTATTGTTAACATAACATATCTCGTTAGTGTAATTAGCGAAATTTAAATTAAGTTCAAAACTTACTGTCATATAACGATATATGCGTCAATTAAAAATACCACTATTTAGCTAAATTTTGTATCTTTATATCCATCATGATTCCTTGTATAATTTATTATTATTACCAATTATTGTTCTGTTGCTATAAGCGCTGACGTGTAATTTGTTAAATGTGGTTTTTCTGTCTTTATTAAATTAACTGTAATAAATTTTATTTGTCATCTTTTAGCTTAAATTAAACTAAAAAAAATCCCAAGTAACTTTTATAAAGATTGCAATGATTTCATTATATGATTGATAAACATTATGTTATTTAGTAAAGGTCGTTTAACCGATTTTAAGTGCAATTGTGAAAATATAAAAACTTAGTTTCAGATAATATATTATATTTTAAAACAGAGAAGGTTTAAATAGCAGTATTAAAATATGAGATACAAACAAAATTATCGGTGCCATAATGCCATTGTACCACCTATTGAGATAACGCTTTCAGCCTGCTGTTTAAACGAACTTAACGGTTTTATATCACGGTTATATTATTATATTGCAGCATATTTACAGCTTTGAGATTAAATGCTATTTATGGATGTCGGCCAAGTGCGGGTTTGCGGAAAATAACGGTTTGTTCTTGAACCATAGAGCTAATGATGTCTATAGAACAAACAGTTTTGGTCGATTTTTTTACTTTTAAAACCGCTTAGTGATTAAAACCGATGATTTATTACCGTTAAAAGATCAATATAATATTCGGCGTACAGTATTTATAAGTTCAAATAGCTTGTGATAGTTTATTTTACTTTTATTGTATATAAATATATTTATATCGCGTTATTCGTTAGATAAGTATTGATATATCATGACAGTTGTACTTAGTTCTGTAGGTTTTGGCTGCGATGTCTCTTCTAGACTCTTTCTCATCTTTTCTCCATTTTTTTGTCTTTCTGCTCTGTTATTATTGAAAATTGTGAATGTTATGAAGGCGAGATGGTTTTTTATAATGTATAATTAAGTTCTTTAAAAGATATAAATGACGTATCGATACAAAAAGAGATTTTTGTGGCGTTTTTTTAAATTAATGTGTGTAGATGAAACTCGATATTTTGTGGTATTTCATTTATTTTCAATTTTGGCGGGTTTTATAGCTGGTTTTATAGTGATTAATGTTTTATTATGATTGCTATTACTTTCTGTGCCTATATTATTATTATTTTTTTATACATTTTTGTTTATTTTTAAAATATTAATTATCTAATTAGACCAATTACAAGATACTATAGATAATCGCATATTTTGTAATCGCAGCCAAGAATAAAAAGCCTATGTAATATGGTTAAAAATCTCATTTTTTATAACTATTGATTTTTGTAGTTAATATTGGTGTAGTTATTTAGAGTTTGTGGGTTTTATAAAAGTTAATAAAAATTGTTTATTCTTCTGTTCATTCTTAATTATTTTCGATTTATGTATTTTTGTTTATAATATTTTTTAAATGTATGTGATTTTATTTTTAATCCTTTATTATTATGTTGTGTAACACATTAAAAGTTGTTTCAATTAATAATCTATAATAGAAAAACCCTTCAAACTCTAAGTCCGCCTAGACGCACCATTATGCTTGCGTAGTTTCACTACTACAGTTGCAGTTTGCGCAAACTTTATATATAATATATACATATATATTCGGGTTGAAACCTTATTCGTGCAATAATGGAGCCTTAAAGACAGCTATATAAACAGTTATTCGCAGCTTCCACAGTTTATAACGTTTATGTATTGTGATAGATTTTATTTATGTACGAGTATCCGAACGGATGAAAAACAAATGTCTACGGTTAGTTTAGCGCGCGAATTACTGTCATGCTCATATATTTTTTTTCATGTTCTGAATATACGATAAATTATTAACAGACGTTCCCAAAAATGAAGGAAATCATTTTTATTTTTTTTTCATCATTTTTTTCATGTGTTGTTGTCATTTGGCCCCATTCTGGGGCGATAACTCCCTCCTGGGGACGTCGGTAACCTTTTTTTATGAAAAATATTTATTTCGTGCTGTTTTAAGTTTTATATTTTTTAAATTTTAACATATATTTCTTATTATTGCTTACAATTTAATAAACGATAATTATTCATGACGTTAAATCGTTGCTAAATTGTTTTTCACTGTATGTTATTGTTTGTATGTATGCTACACGTCGTAATGTGCTTATACTAGATATAATGCCTGTAATAATAATGAAATAATAATCTTTCAATATATAAATACATATTTTACCCAATGATTTTCTTTCATCACGTTTTAATGATGTAAAGTCATAGATATCAAGTCAAGTCATATGCTAATAAAAATTGCAGATTTTTTTATATTAATTGACAGGAATTTTAAATATGGTACTTAAGATTTTATTTCGGTGATTGTTTTTGAAACGGTAAATAAATGTTTGGGGCTGAATATTAAATTTTTACCTTAATTAATATCATACGAAGAATATACAATCGTTTTAATTGTAAGAGATCCTTTATTTTCAGTGTATCTACTTTAGGTTATATAGGAAACGCTTCTGCTACAGGCATCGCTGTGATAAAGGAATAGTGATAAAATAGTAATTACCTGTACAAGTTTTTAATGAAAATCTTGTCAATAATTTATCCGTACTTCATCTTTTAAAGGTAAAAAATACGTTAATTATCGAATCTCGTTTAAATATAGTAAAAGTCTAGACTAATTATCAAATAGGTAAAAAAAAGTTATTGTATAATATAATTTTGTAAGGGAAAAAGGTCCTTCGAGCATGTTGGGTAAAATAATTTTTGTATTTTTTTTTTTTTTTTTATGTTACAGTCGGCAATGGAGCTGGTGGGTCGCCTGATGGTAAGCGCTACCACCGCTCATGAACATTTGTAGAGGCATAAGGTCCTTTGCAGACCTTACGCCTCTACAAATGCATTGCCGACTTTTTGGGAAGGGATTAAGAAAGGATTGGCGATAGGAATAAAGGAAAGCACTGGGAAGGGTAAGGAAAAGGATATGGGCTATATTTGTATGTTTAAATGTTGATAACTTGTAAATTAATAACTAGCTAATGATCACGACTTCGTCCCCGTGGACATAACTTGTTTATTTAAATAAAACAAATAGTATGTTATGACATACCTTCGAGGATATATTAATCCCTTTCTATTTTAAGCGCGAACAAACAAGATAATATTAAAATAACCACTAGTTATATTAACAGAAATGTACTGACATTAATTAATGTAATTAATTCCACTTTATAACTTTATTCATAAATTAAAGTGTATGAGAAAAGTTCGTGTCTGCAGTGGAAGCGTTTCGATACATTTGATATAGTTTCAATTTCCTAACATTGCATACTTCATATAATCCAGTGTAGGTGCATCGAACAGTTATCAATCAAGTTCCGAACTTATTTGTATAGCAATTAGATAGATATTTCTAAGTCTTTCTTGGTGTGAGTTAGGACGTATATTGCTATTTTAATATGATGTGGGTAAAACAGTTTGTAATTAAGTTCTAGAAAGTTTTTTTTTATAAAAAAAATAGATTCAACTTCATATTAGTTTGATAGTTTAGCTATCAAACAATTTAATAATCAGATTAGATTATACATTCGATAAATACTAATTCGATTCATTTTAGTTAATTTTTTCTCCCTTAAACCATAACACATAAAACACAAAAACATAGCAATATATGTTCTTATTCAATGCAGGTTTGATAGTGTGACGGCCATAAACGGACAGCAAGAGTTTGTATGTTATTTGACTTGAGATAGTGAACACTAGCGCTATCTAGTGACAACTTAACTAAGCTGTATTGATAAATGATAGATTAAGTATCAAATTCGAATTAATTTAAGATGTCAATTGTGTATTTCCCTCATGTTGTGTCAAGTTTAGTTTAAAAAAATAGCATTCTTAAGGAATATATATTAATTCTCTTATATATAAACTTAAATGATTTATTAAATTAATCAATTATTTATTTTTCCTTTTGTTAAATAATTAATGGATGAGTAAAAATTGTTTCATTCACAACATCAACATAAAACATTTTAGCTGGTATGGATTCAATACTTTTCAGGTTACTGGGAGAGAAACACGATTATTTTTTAATATAAAATTTCACAAGCGAGGTGTGGCTATCTCAAGTCAAGTACACTGCTGGGATTAGAAACATTCCAGTTTCCTTGTAGTTAATATTAGTTGCTAAAGTAACCTACGATATTGTATGCGGTACTGGATAAGTTAACTATCAGTATAGATTCACTTTAATAAATAATTATACTACCATAAACTGACTTTTTATACCTAGACTAGATCGCATGCTTGGTGAAATATGGTTTGAATGAAGTGGTATTATTTGATTCATAATCCTATCCTACTAATATTATGAATGCGAAAGTTTATAAGGATGTGTGTGTGTTTGTTGCTCTTTCACGCAAAAACTACTGAACCGATTGCAATGAAATTTGGTACGTAGACAGCTGGACAACTGGAATAACATACAGGCAACTTTTTATCCCGATATTCTTACGGGATACGGACTTACGTGGGTGAAACCGCGGGGCGCAGCAAGTTGCTACTATCCTTCGTAAGGGTTATTCAAAATGCAGTGCTATACATTCTCACACGTTCCATTTTACCATGTGATGTTATTAGGAATATAGTAGTGACCATATCCCTAAAGTATCACATAAACAGTAGCTAAATAATATCTAAAATACCTGTTGACCCGAAAACCTTGAGCTAAAATTCATTACCATATACATAAGTGAAATAATTTCACATGAGCGGCTAACCACGCGCTAAACAAGTCTGCACGATTCGTTTATATGAAATCATTTGTTATAATTTCAATGCTATTTAAGGTCGTTTTTACACTGTCGTTTTAAAGTTGAGAAAATACGACACACTGGAGTTGGCGTCAGTGTAATTTTATAATTATATATCACACAGTATTAGTATGAAAAATATTTGATATACCTATTATATAATATACGCCATATAATACATAACCACAGCTATAAGAGAAGCGATCGAAAAAATATGAAAGAATTTTAATCGTTAGAACCAACTAGCACTTGCGTGTAGGTATAAGGTATTATGAAGGTATATACTTAGTCTGGCCATAAATACTGTTACACTTAATTATAAAAAAATATTACATTTGAATTTCGAATCTGT